>NW_026849544.1:0-68853 GCF_030869305.1 Colletotrichum tamarilloi | reverse complement strand
CGATCCCAATACGAAGTTCGCGAACATCAGGGATATCCATCGGGCTCAAATCGAAGCGGGTGAAAAGGAGGTTATCACGGCTGAATCCAGCGACTCTGAATGCCCTAGTGAGGCTGGCAGCTGTATTGTAGTGGGTGTGGTTGAGGATCAATAGTTAATAGTAATGAGGAGGTTGGGTTGTGATCCCATCGTTTTTGTGGTGCCAGAAACAGGGGGGTGCCAGGAAGTGGGTATGTTGACTTATATGATGGCCTTTGGTGGTGGCACCCGCACTTGCCTGGGCAAGAACATTGCTCTCATCGAATTACACAAGCTCACTCCTCACCTTGTGTGGAACTATAGGTTCGAGTTCTACGACCAGAACAAGACCACTTGGCATACAAGGAACACCTTCTTTGCACGACAGGAGGGGGTAGTCGCTCGCATTGTAAAAAGAAGGAATTAGGTAGGGCTGGGATACCGTGAAAGCGCGATCGATTATCTAGGTGTGAATTGGGGTGTCTCATTGCCTGTCATGCCAGTTTGCTGAGTATATAAACATAGATCTATTAGCTTAGTTACCACCAACCAGAGTTTCAAGTCAATTGAGAATCTAAAAAAAAAACTTTGACGTCTTTTCTGAATACAGAACGAACAGAACTAATGGCTTTCGGAGTTCCTTTATACATACAACAACTAAAGTGCACCCAAGAGAGGATCCCGCCTTGGAGGTTCCGAGTCACCATTCAAACTCTTGGACCAGGCAACTAAGCACACTGATAGTAGTATGGCGCCGAGACACCCTGGCAAGTTGAACCTGACTGTAGGGAGTAGATAGTCGTTAGCTTAAAGGCCGGGAAATGGGACTCGAACACGAGAAGGTGGTAACTTACGGCACAGGTGGTGCATCCCGTCCAACCCTGACCACCACACTGCGCATACTTCTGAACAGTACATGACGGCGGGTTTCCAGTGCCAGGAGAAGTACCTCCTCCACCGACAGGTGAGACAGGAAGCGCCGTGCCGACAGGTCCTTTGGCAGCATCGCACGTAGATGCGCAACCACTACATCCAGAACCTGCCGTCTTCGTAGTCCCGATCGAAGCGACAGCAGGACCGGGGACCGTATATCCAGACAGCTTTGCATGGATGTTGACAGCGATTCCGGGATCGCTCGCCTTGTACGCACCGGGGAAGCTGACTGTCGCGGGTTTCGCCGTCCCCGTACCGCCCGAGACCGAAAGCTGGAAGCACGTCATATAGAGCTGCGCTCCGCCTGAAGGCCCGGCAGCATGGAGAGCAATGACTTCCGCACGGAGAAGGTAGTCTCCGTCGGCGATATCTTTGCTAATGGGGATATCCATCTTGCCGCAGCAGGTGTTGAGATCTTTAGTGCCCCAATTATCGTCATCGCCGGAGCCGGAGCCGGATTTGGCGGACCAGCCGTCTTGGAAGATCTTGAACCAGCCAGCAGAACCGTCGGCTGTGGCGGCGTTGTCGACTTTGCTGAGATAGACTATGACCGGCCCGTAGTGCGCGCCGCCGATGGCTTCATTCTTGCAGCTTCTGTCGCCGTTTTGCTGTTTGGGTCCTGTGTCAGTGACGATCTGTCTGGGCCGTAGAGGGGCACTAGCTTTACCTGATGCATCTCAATGGTGACCGTTCCACCGGCCTTGACAGGGCATTTGGCGTTTACGCCGCTTGTTCCGCCGACGTTGCATCTGACTTCGTTGCCGGCGACATTGGTAACGGGCGAGTTGCTTTGGGGCAATCTTGCACACTGCGAGCCGTGAGAGAAGGTCAGCCAAAGTATCATTTCCCTTGTTAAGGCAAGTAGAGACGTATCATATCAACTCCATCAACCCAGAGTTGTTGGAAAGTGGCATGAGCGGCGCTTTTTCTGGCCGCGATTGCTACGACCACGGCGAAGGTGTTCCACTTCATGGCTACTTTGATGAATGGAAAAGACGATGACGCGGATGACTTCGAGCTCAATAAGTGTATTTCGATTGCGAAGAGATCAAATGACTATCAGGTTATGAAAAATCTTTGCAGGCAGAAACCACTTCTATACCAACCTGCCTGCTTGATAAACCCTTACTTATTTATAGAACGCATGCAGCATACAAGGCGGGAGGCGGGCGTCAGTATGTGCTATTCCCATTCCTCCAACTTTCCAACATGAAGCATTGTCATCTTCATGCAAAGGAACTCCCAAAAATGGCTTCTGGCACTCATGGAGAATAATTGATATTAGTCCGGCCCTTCCTTATATGACTCGTGCACCACGTGGGTTACTCGCCCTGGCTAGGCCGTCTCGGCATGTTCATTGAGCCAAAAGTCGATGTCTATAGCCCCATGGATTCAATACTGGCGCACGAAATTATTGGCCAGTCACAAAGCCCTGCCAGATTGGTGTAGCACTCAAGTCTTAACTAGTACATCGTTGCACTTCAGAGCCTATATAGCCGGTTGACCGGCAGAACCCGCCGGCCTGATACCTTCCGTGATCGCCGCAATGCGACGCAGGATGCGATCGGCTCTTTCGGAACCCAATCATCAGGCTGTTTGTCTCTCAAATGCTAATAAGGCTATCTCACCTGATGTAATCTTCAACTACTAGGATGCAGTCGGTTACGTTGAGAAGCACCCGAGCCAGATGTGACGACCAAAAGGCTTCACATAGCATTGAAGGTATTTGAGCGAACATGCTTTAGGTATCTGACATAACTTCGTGAACGAGCATACATGCGTCGGTATGATATTAATGTGCCACCCACCGGGAAAACAAAACAGTACTGGACTTCTGACCTCTGAGCCGTCAACGCGTGAGCGAAGTGGCTGAAACAAAATGTGAATGTTCTACAATGAATACATGATTAATCACAAAAGCCAAGGAGCGCAGGCTTTCATGACGGGCGCTGTAGGTACCGCAAGATCTCCGGATCCTGGCTCGGCGGGCACTTCTTCCCATCAACCCCAATAGAAGTCAGTAAGATCGGGTCCTCCACCAAAGTATCTGGATGGACCTCTAGGCCATAAGACAACTCCACTTTGGCGCAACGCGCCGCATCGATGAGCGCAGGCACATCAATCTCATTGTCTCCAGTGCCCGCCTTTGCAGCACGAATCAGAGCCTCTCTCTGTGCAGCAGGTATACTCGACACCCTTCCCGCAAGCTTGGAGCCTGGCGGTGGGGTCGAGCTGCCCCATTCATAGTTCATCGGCCGCAGCAGCGCCGCGCCCGTCTGTAGTACCCAGCTCTGCGCCGCCCCCATGTCCTCGACTTCCTCCTCGGCCTTCTTCCGCCACTTCGTTGGGAGAACCTTGGAAAGGACGTGTACCGTGCCGAGGAAGCCTCGCTTAATGGCTTGGAAGAAGCCGTAGACGTACTCATCCGGTATCTGCCGTATCAAAGCGCCCAGTGGAATGACAAGGACACCAAACAGCATCGACCAACCCCATTGCGCACCATTAAGGGGGCGGGTGTCGAAGGCCTGGCCACCCTTCCAGATGATGATCATTTGCCCGGCCAAGGTGGCGCATTGCACGCCGATGAACCAGGGGTTCCGGAGGACGCCTTGGTACCAGATATTGAGCTTGTTATCGACACGACGGCAGTTGTGCTGATTGAAGAATTGCATCCAGACGTAGATGTTGAAGATCATAGTCTGCAGTGCTTCGCGCTCCGCGGTTGTGGTGGGGTGGAAGAGTTGGTCTCCTGCGTAGTGGAGAGTGAACATGACTGCAAGCTGGTAGATTGCCTGGCCTAGGATCATCTTCCACATTGTAATATTCACAATGGGTGCTGTACGTGGCTCCGGCCTGCGTTTGAGGAAGTCTGGTGAGGGGTAATCGGTGGCCAGACCGAGCGAGGCGAAGATATCCATGATGAGGTTGATGAAGAGCAGTTGAACGACGGTGAAAATGGAGTCTCCTGCCAACTCGGAGACAACAGTCAGAGTGCCAGCAGTGATGTTAATTGTGAATTGGAACTGATAGTCTGTTAGCGCACCTTGCTTTGACTCAAAACCCAGATCTCACTTACTTGAAGGAACTTCTTCACAGCTGTATTCACCGTGCGACCCCATACCAACGCCTTCACAATCGAGGCAAAGTTATCGTCGAGCAGAATAATAGACGCAGCTTCTTTAGCAACCTCGGTTCCTTGGATGCCCATAGCAAAGCCTACATCCGCCGCCTTGAGAGCCAACGCGTCATTGGTGCCATCGCCAGTCACAGCAACCGTCTCGCCCATTTTTTTCAGATGGGATACGAGCAGGAGCTTATCTTCCGGGCTAGATCTCGCCAACACCTGGAGCCGCGGAATAACCAGATCCAGCTGGGCGGGGGTCAGCTTCCGGAACGTCGGCCCATCCATAGCCAAGCCGCCGGCTGAATAGATGCCGCACTCTGATGCGATAGCCTTTGCCGTCAGAAGGTTGTCTCCGGTGACCATTCGCACAAACACCCCGGCCTCTTGGCACTGACGCACGGAGTCGAGGACCTCGGGTCTAAGGGGATCACGAATTCCAAAAACGCCGATGAACGTCATGTCGGCAAAGTGCTTCTCGAATTTGATGGAGTCGGGGTCATCTGGGTTTTCAAATGGTGCGTCAACGTCTTTGTAGGCGATGACAATAGGTCGGAGCATCTGCTTGGCGTACTCGCGAATCGTCGATCGCAGGTCATCTCGTATCTCGATCGTGACACGCTGCACGGAGAGGCCGGTCTTCGGTTCCTTGAGGACGTTGGTGCACTGGTCAAAGACGACCTCGGCCGCCCCTTTGACGAGAAGTCGGTATTTCCCACCGGGCAGCTTTGACATGATCGCCATCCACTTCCGCGACGCGTCAAAAGGGAACATGTCGACAATCTCGTTGTTTGCCCTCTCCTCGCTAAGTGGCCCCATGGCAAAGAACTCGCGGCTGAACCTGAGCAGAGCAGTCTCGGTGCTCGTCCCCACGAAGCAAGCATCGTTCGGATTATCGCTCTCGAATGACGTGGTATTCAGCGCGATGCTATTCTTCATCAGCGCTCTCACATCACCGCTCAAGGATTCCAGCAAGGCTTTGGGGTGTTCCTGGTCCGAGGCATCATCGGTGCTCAGGTCTTTCTTCACATCGTCCTTGCTGATTTCTCTTGGCGCGTCACCGAAACGTTCATGAAGTCCGATTCTGCCAGCGACGACCGTCATGCTGTTCTGTGTCAATGTTCCCGTCTTATCTGAGCAGATGCATGTGGCATTACCCATGATCTCACAGGAACGGATGAGGCGGACGAGGTTCTTGTCCTTGAGCATTCTGGTCGTGGCAAAAGCAAGAGCAAGGGTGACGGCGAGGGCTAGACCTTCGGGCACGGTGATCACGACGACAGTGACGGCTAGGATCAAGAGTTTGAAGAAGGTCTCGGCCTTTTCAGAGGCAGTTCCTCTCATGGTTGGGAGCCCAACGAGGAAGCGGATAAACAGGATGAGGAAGAAGATGATACCGGCGATCGCACCAAACGTAATGAGTTGCTTTGCCAACTTTCCCAGCTTCTGCTGCAGAGGAGTTTCCTCGACGTCTTCTCTCAACGACATCAAGGTCCGGCCATACGTCGAGTTGGTTCCTACCGATGTCACGAGGTACGCACCGACACCACCGGAGACTGTCGTGCCGCTGAGGATGAAGGGGTCAGTGGCCGAAGATCTGTGAGCTTTTCGGTTGCGGATATCACTCTCGCTGGGAACGTTCTTGTGCACGAGTTCAGACTCGCCCGAGAGGGAGGACTCGTCGACCTGGATACCGGAGCCCTGAACAAGTACTCCATCGACGGCAACGACATCTCCAGTCTCAATGTGCATGATTTCTCCAACCTGCACGTCGTATACAGAGATGTTTTGTGTCTTGCCGGACCGGATGACTTTGACATCTCTCTGCTCCTTCCTCTCATTGAGCTTAGCGAACCTGGCGTTCTTTTGCCAGTCCGTAGCAGCACTGGCGAACACAATTACCAGAATAGCTACAACAACGGTGACACCATCGACCCATTGGATGTTCGGCTCGTCATCGGATGCATCTACCGTTTCGTAGATACCAAGCGCCAGAGAGATCGTAGCTGAGATCGTGAGGAGGAACATGAGCTTGTCGTTGAACGCGATCCATGCAAGCCTCAGAAACGATTTTTGCTTTCGTTTCGGGAGCCTGTTTTCGCCATATATACGTCTCCGGTCTGTATAGCCCTGGGCCTCATGTTGGATCAGGTCTAGGTCCAACTTGATACCGTGCTTGTGTTGTGTTGTCGGAGGTTGAGGCGTGATTGCGGCAGCCCGGTGTGCCTCTCCTGCGGCGACAGCTTCTTCGAACGATATTGTGCCATCGAGGCTTGTCTCGTCTACACTGAGCCCGGCGGCGAGATCTGTCCGCAAGCCAGCCGCGAGGCCGGGAAGACCACCAAAGCGTCGCAGTGCTGATAGGTTGCGCGCTGTGATCAGCTTGTGGAGTTGCGTCGGCGTGAACGCGAATCTGTTGTTCTCAATGACAGTATCATCGCGGAGGTCCAATTCTTTTGAGTTGTCCTCCAGCTGCTGTGCGAACTGCTTGCTGAAGGGGTCTTGTGATGGGGCCTGGCCTGTATCTGGCTGACGCGGCGCGGCGGCCGTGATCTCGTCAGTCATCGTCTTGTGTCTCCAGTCGCCAGAGGAAGGTTTGTTTGGACAGCGATGGGCGTGACGACAGACAGATGTTCAAGGTCAGGTCTCAAAAATGGCAAGAATTGACGAGTAGAAAAACAGAGACACGCAGCGCCAGAATGTCCATAATTCCATGATCAGCAGGGGGGAACAACAGTTGGTAATATGTTATGGTCATCTGGAGCCGACCTTTGGGGCAACGGCACGGATCTGAGAGCCGCGTCATTGCATCTTGGCGAACCTCACATTCGTGCCGAGAGAAATCCAAGGCTTCTCGGCACGCTATGAGGAAGTTGACTGGTCGGGGTGGGTTGGACGATGTCTGGGACTAGGACTCGTTGCACAAGCCTTGTGGCCTTGGGTCGTGGGGGATGTGGAGATCAACGGGCTTCGGGGGTCGACCCGCTAGGCAACTGAATTGGATTTTGTTTGCAACCGTACGGCGAACGGCACGTGGACATCGGTGAGTCCGGGGATGTTCGCCTCTTGAGATGGCCTTCGGGCGCGAATGAAGCGGAGATGTGTGGTCTTGGGTGACTCTTCGGCCGTTCGCGGTGGTCATCCGGGGCACTTTGACGCCGTCTTTTCGGTGTCGGCGTGGCTGTGTTCTTCGGAGGATGCGAAGGAGATGTGGATAGTTGCAGGGAACGTCTGGCCTCAAAAGTTGACTTGGCCCAGTTATGTCAGCGGCTATTCGGCTCATAAGCGCCTTGGCGTGTCTAGCGAGAGACTTGGCTTTGCCCCATTGACATCATTCAGGGTTTTGTTTGCACGATGTTTCGTTTCGTAGTTTTGTTCTTGGGTGCTGTACAATATTTGTGTTGATTCAATCGAGTCAATTTGAGGTACTGTGTATAAGTCGTTTGAGTAAAGTAGACTGAAGCGCTCTGCTTCCTACCACTTGAAGTCAGAGATTCGCTCCTATTTAGCCTGAGCTCATGGTGGCTTACAGAGGCAACATCGAAATAAGCTCACTGAAACTAGTCATCATAAGGTTTCGGTTCAGTGAGATTGAGTAACATGGAATACTGGGCTGCTGAGGCCAAACTCAATCGATCTCGTCAATGAACGAAGAAAAAGGACTCGGATGAAGAGTAAAATCCTAGGGCAGATGTTATTTCTTGTCGACTTTGACCTAAGGTTTCATTTGACATATGCATAGCTTTGATACACGTGAGCAGCTTAACGATGCTCATCTTCTGCTTCAAGCGCACGCAATTTAGCAGAGAAAAGAAGTGATCCTAAGCTTGAGGACTAGAATCAGCATACATGCTTCGTTCGCGAGACCTTCTAGCTCGCATAATCTTGCTCAATGTCTTTTACGCATGAATTGGGTCCTTCATTATTCTGACTTCAGACTTGTGATTCGCTAAGCATTGGAAATACACCATTCTGGCCATACCGATATCTTCATGTTATGCAGCTAATCGGCCTCGGACAATGAATTGGCGTTGTCCGCTCGGACTGGACATTGTGGTCACTAGCGCTCGGCCGCACGCATACTAGGCGATGAAACCTGGAGCACGACGTACCTTATGATAGCCGCAATCTTGAATATCGACATCATCACATCACCATTCAAGCTGCAAATACGTTGCAGCATCTTCAAATTTTCAGTCAGCGGCATTGACTCTTGTTTCAGTTGGACTCATAAGCAATGTCTTCCCCAATCCGTAACATTGCCATCATCGGCGTAAGTCCGGACCTCACTAGGCATGGGAGCCTCCCTTAGAGTAGTAGGTTTATGATCGAATGCTAAAGCTCCCGACCTCAGGCGACGGGCCAGATGGGCTCTCAAATAGCCAAGGCCTTGCTTCAGTCCGGGTTCAATGTCACTGCCATCCAACGCTCCGACTCCACCAAGACCGTTCCCTCCGGAGTCAAGTCTGTCAAACTCGACTTGAATGACGTCAGTGCTCTCACTACAGCCTTCCAAGGCCAGGACGCCGTCATCTCAGCTGCGCCGGACCCAATCGTTCTGGAGAATCAGAAGCCGTGGATCGACGCTGCTGTAGCTGCCGGGGTGAAGCGTATCGTCCCTTCCGAGTACAGCACCAACGTAGACTCGCCGCTCGCCGAGGGTCTGCCCATCGTCGTTGACAAGGTTCGCGCCAGACGCTACCTCATTAAGAAAATTACCGAGAACGACAATAAGTCGAGCTGGATGAGTGTAAACAACGGTCCCTTCTTCGAGCTTGTGCTTGGCTTTGGTGGGTTGGGTCCGAATTTCCGGAGCAAGACAGCAAAGTATCATAATGGCGGCGACAACTTGATTGGGACTACAAAGATTTCGGATGTCGCCGAGACGATTGCCAAGGTCTTGCGTGATGAGGGGGGATTGTACAAGGAGGCTGAAAATAAGTCGTTGTATATTCACTCCGCGGCGGTCAGTGAGAAGCAGTTGACGAAGATGGCGGAGAAGGTGACGGGGCAGAAGTTTGAGGTGCAGAATTTTGATGTTGAGGAGGTCTATCAGAATGCTAAGGCTAAGTTCGCCGAAGGTGATCGATCGGTCTGGATTGACTTCTACTATCAAATGATGTATGGGAAGGGTTATGGGGGTAGCGAAAGCTTCCAAGAGATGAGTTGGAACGACAAGGTCGGGTTGAAAACAATGAGCAACAAGGAAATTGAGGATGGGCTCAGGAAGGCGGCTCAGCAGGCTGGTATGATCTAGGTAATCAGTTGAGAAATGAGTCAATAGAGATGTGATCGTATTGTGACAGTCTTCCTAATCGAACATGTATGGCTTCAATCCTAAACCCAGTCTGAAGATCCTTAATCCGTACGCCTCCGAACCAAAATGAAAGCAATCGCCTCAAAGCTTCGAGCGACCCCTCCAGGCATGTCCCATCTCATCCTTGAACGTAGCAAGCTCATTCCTCTTGCTGTCACCACCGTGACTGACCTGAACAGGCTCATCAAACACAGTCTTGCTCTTCTTCTCCTGCCTCTTCTCCGCGTCAACGTACTCTCGCTCTCCCTCGCCAATGTACAACTGACGCGGGCGCCAGATTTTGACGCCGCCCTTTTGCAGCATCTGCTGCCTCCAGTGTGCCAACCATCCGACGCAGCGGGGCACGGCAAACAGCACTGGATAGAAGTCAAGCGGGAAGCCCATGGCTTGGTAGATGAGGCCAGAGTAGAAGTCGACGTTGGGGTACAGGTTACGCTTCTTCATGAACTCGCTCTCACGGGCATATTTTGCAAGCTCCAGCGCCGTGTCGAGGAGCTGGTTACGGCCTGTAACCGCAAAGACCTCCTCGGCCAGCTGCCGGATGGCAGTCGAACGGGGGTCGACGTTCTTGTAGACGCGGTGGCCGAAGCCGACGAGCACGCGCTCGCGCTTCTCGACCTTTTGCATAAAGGCGGGCACGTTCTCGGGGCTGCCGATCTCCATCAGCATGCGGATCGCGCTCTCGCTGGCACCGCCGTGGCTAGGGCCGTAGAGCGCGGCGCAGCCGGCGGAGACGACGCTGTATGGGTCGACGAGACTTGAGCCGACCTGCAGGACCGTGGCGGTGGAGCAGTTGACCTCGTGGTCGGCGTGGATGATGAAGAGCGCGTCGAGGGCGCGCTCCAGAACGGGGTGAGGCTGGTACTCGTGCCCGCTCAGGTGGTCGAGCAGGTAGAGGAAGTTGCCAGTGTAGCTGAGTCCCTGGGCCGGGCGGTTGAAGGGTCTGCCCTGGCGCATGCGGTATGAGGCAGCGGCTACCGTGGGCGCCTTTCCGATGATGCGGAGGATCTGCTTGTCGAGCATCTTGAGGGCCTCGAGGTCGCCTGAAGCCGCGTTGGTGTACAGCTTCTGGCCCTGCAAACTCGGGTTCGACTCGGGAGCGAAGGCACCCATTGATGAGAAGGAGGCTTGCAACATGGCCATGGGATGTGTGTCGTAGCGGAACGACTTGAACATGCCCTCGATATCGCTATGGATGTAGGTGTGGTGCATAATCTCATCTTGCCACTTGTTGTACTGTGACGTTGTCGGCAGCTCGCCGTAAATGAGAAGGAACGCTGACTCCAAGAAATGCGACTTGTTGACAAGCTGCTGGATGGGGTAGCCGCGGTACCGGAGGATGCCCTCCTGGCCGTTGATGTAGGTGATGTTGCTCTGGACCACTGCGGTGTTCATGTAGGCCGGGTCGTAGACTCGGAGACCCTGGTCGGTCTCATCCTCCGCGCGGTCATCGCCGCGAGCGGCCTTGATCTTCTTGATATCCGTAGCCAACACGGAGTTCCTGGTAATGGGCAGCTCGTAAGACTTGCCAGTGCGGTTATCGACAATGGTCAGCGACTGTCGCGGCGCGCTGGTTGCGCCACGTGGCGCGTTCTTTGCAACGGTGACCATTTCCGATGGGGAGCTGGGGGTCGATTCTGAGAATTACTGGCTTCAAGAGATGAGATGACAGTGGAATTCAAGGGCTTTCAATAGGACGTTGCTTGAGCCCGGGCGGATGGATTTCAGATGCTACGGACAATGTTCCTTGTCCGGAGAGCTTCTCCTGAGCAGGTGAAAGCTGCGCTAAGACCGTCGGTTGACGTCGGGAGATCGGCAACTGTGCCCGAGTGCCGAGGTTCAATTGCAACTCTCCACGAGTTCCACCAGATCCCCAGATTAGTGGCTGAAGCTAGCTGCATTTGCACATGCCAGGGGTGGGATCATGATCTAGGAAGAAGCTTCCATCCTGGTCCAGGAACCACCAGATGATCATGTTCTCCTTGTCGGACCAGCGGCGATTCTTGCGCGCACGACGAACTCGGCATCATCCTCGAGTAGATAGTCATTTTCTGGGCGGGGCTGAAGCCAATGGAGGATGCGACTCTCTCTCATGGCATTTGACCCCATTGCATGTGATCGGAAGCTGTAACCAAACCTTGCAGGGTGCTTCCATCGATGTACGGGTATCACTAGAGGCCATGCACTTTGAGTAAAGGTGACCGAAACAGGCAGTGCCGTAAAAGTGTAGAGACTGAATTTGAGAGAAATGGAAAGAGCAAATTCCTTGAGTTCGGGACAGTGTTTACTAGTAGCGATTGTGTTCGTGATTTGTGAAGGAGCTGCCCATACTAGATCCGGTCTCAACTCGTGTCAATCCCTCAGAAATGTCTGCATTACAGGGACCTACTCTTTCTTCCGCTCCACCTTTTGGACAGTTGTAAAAAGAGTTGATAGCACTTTTCTCAAGTTTCTGAGACAGACTTTTTGATAGATCTGAGTGTCATCGCAAGATTTAGAGCGTGGTAATAAGTTCAGTCTAATCTGGATAAGTACGCCAATGAAAAGCAACATACAAGCTTCAACAGGAGCGGGAAGGTGCAAGCCTACCAATTCATGACTACACAGTAACACAGATGACTGCTTCTTTCCATTCTTTCTTCTCTCAATTCGAGCTTTAGTGAGATTGCTTATGGTCCGTCGCATCCATGATCTCTACATCCATAGGGAACTCTAGCGATTATTATGAAAGTTAGTTGACAACGGTCATCAGTGGAAACTTAGTTGCGCATCAGAATTGAAGTTTCCGTGCTTGGAGTGATAACTCAAGACGACACTTCAATCAGAGAATTGAGCCTTTTTTATTGGAATACTTTTTGGAAGCTTGGCAATCCATCTCACTCAAAGGTTTCTCTTGTCATATCATGAAGATGTTGATGTGTGGATCAAGTGCCTTCAATAACCCTGATCCATGCAAAAATCAGACCAAGACTCATGGTTCGAAAGAAGATGACCAAACTTTGATACCTATTGTAAATACAACGGCGACAGGCTTCCCCGCAAACCCGCACAGTGGGCTACCTTGCGGCTTGCTAGGTACAATTTGGGGTAGAAGCAGGGTGAACGTTTAGGTCGCGTTTCCTCCGCACTTCTCTGCAGATCACCTCCGGATGTCTTTATAGCGCCCTGCAAATCACTACAGTTGAACTTCCTTTTTGAATTCATCCTTCCTAGAGATCTCGGGCTAATTCATCGCGTAACCAAGCACGCCGACGTCACTTACCAGAACCATGGGATTGAGGGGAAGAACATGCATCTAAGCACCCCAGTTGATCCGGATCGTCCTCCGTGTGGAGGAATCCAAGCTGGTAATTCTTCCGGGTAAATTGCTACAAGATGCCGCTTCTGCCATGTTTGCTAGATAATTTGAACACTTGCTTGAAAGTCTCTTGGACCTCAGACTTGCACACATAATACTCTGGATCGGAGTGCGCAAGATGATTTTGACACTTCTGTGCACCACCTTACTGCCGGTGGTCGCCTTGGCAAACATCGACCGGTATGTACATCTCTACTAAATGTCTGTCAGGCCACCGTTCAACTGACACATCTGACTAAGACAGCGTGTTGTGTCCCAATTCAATGTTGTCCGCAAAAGCTTGATCGATAACAACACCACGCCATTGCAAGTTGGCAATGGCAATTTCGCCTTCAATGTCGATAACACGGGCATGCAGGTGAGTATCAACTGCGAACATACAGCGTGTGTACCTCAAGGCATTCAAGCTGAAGTTGCAAACTTTGACAGACTTTCCTGCCCTTCAATACGCTTTCGAGCTGGGCCTGGCACAATGATTCGCTTCCAACCAATGGGTTTGTCATACCGCGAGGATCTTGAACAGGATAAAATGCTGAGACTAGGTACACCCACAGCGAACAGCTAAGCGACTACACCGGCGTCCCTATGCTGACCCATGGCCGAAACGTTTCCTACGACATCCCCGACTCCAGGCTCCCGCAAGTCTCGCAATGGCTCATCGGGAACCCTAATCGCATCAACTTGGGCAGAATCGGTCTGAAGTACAAGGGGGAGACGCTATCGGCAGCAGCCATTTCTGAACCAAGACAAGAGCTGGACCTCTGGAGCGGTATCATCACCTCGACTTTCAAAGTGGACAGCAAGGCTGTTGAGGTGGTCACACAGGGCGACTTCGCAACCGACGCCGTCACATTCCAAATTGAATCGGACCTCGTGTCCTCTGGCGATTTGACCATCGAGCTCGACTTCCCGTACCCGCCTATCCACACGACAAAGTACAAGTACGAAGTCTTTGCCGGCGTGTACGACTTCCCGTTGAACCACACGACTCGAATCGTCAATAGTTGTGGACGATCCGACCTGGCTCACATTTATCATGAGTTGCAGGAGACGAGCTACTTTGTCAATCTGCGCTGGCCTCATGAAGCGCCTCTTGACCTCTCGCGGGATGAACCAGAGGGCTCTGATAAGGTCAACGCTCATCGATACACGCTTTCTTCTGTCGGTGGTACTAACCAGAGTTCTACTTCTTTGACATTTACTGCGGACTTTTCACCCCAGAAGCAGGATCCCAGGCCCCCGGCTGATGTTCAAAAGGAAAGTATCGCTGAATGGCACGACTACTGGAACGAGGGCGGCTTCGTCGACCTGACCTTATCATCGAACCCGAATGCTACAGAGTTGCAGAGACGCATCATTCTATCGCAATATCATGTCCGCGTTAATAGTGCAGCATCCGGTCAATCACCTCAGGAGAGTGGACTGATGAACAATGGGTGGTACGGTGCGTCTGTCCACTTATGTCCCATTCGAAGAGGATTTCGAAGCTGATTCTGGCAGGTAAATTTCACATGGAAATGGTCATTTGGCACAATACCCACTGGGTGACATGGGGACGAAAGAAGTATTTCGACAACATATTCCCGGAGATCTACGAGACGCTACTCCCATCTTCCCTTGCAAGAGCGAAAGCACAAGGGTGGGATGGGGCCAGGTAGGCTCGCTTCGATTGTAGAACTGGTAGACCTACGATCTGACAGTGCTTGTAGGTGGCCCAAGATGACGGAGCTAGAAACGGGTGTCAGTTCACCTGGTGGAATCAATGGCCTTTTACTATGGCAACAGGTACTGTCTCCAATTTCCTGACGTAGCGCAAATTCACAAAGAAGCATCTTTGCTGACAAGATAGCCTCACCCTATGTACCTGGCAGAACTTGCGTATCAGTCTTCACCGACCGATGACACACTCAAGCAATGGGATGCAGTCTTGACGGCGACTGCTGACTATTTGGCATCGTATGCCTGGAAGAACGAAACCTCAGGGCACTATGACTTGGGTCCACCGTAAGTCTCGTTCTCTTGCAGGTGAGACTGTAGCACTATATGCTCATCATGAGACTCCCAGATCATACGGTGTAACTGAGAATACACCACCTTCACAGACGCTGAATCTAGCCTACGAGGTAAGGACGTTATGAACCCAGCTAATTCACTAAAGCTTCCACCTTACATCGATACAGATCGCATATTGGAGATACGGACTTGATGTCGCCCGCGAGTGGAAGAAGAGATTAGGTCAGACGGTCCCCGAAAAGTGGACAGAAGTAGCCGAGAACCTTGCTCCGCCGCCTCAAGTCGACGGTCTATACGCGGTGTACGAGGGTTTGAACAGCACATGGTGGCAAGACCCAGCTCTCAATGGAGACCCGCGCAGTCTCATCATGATGCAGGGGATACTGCCAGATACCCCGGCCGTCGACCCCGATGTCGCGCTCAAGACGGCGGACAAGGTGTGGGAGGTATGGACGGATCAGAAGATCCGGGGCTGGGGACGGCCGGTACTGGCTATCAACTCGGCGAGGATCGGAAACCCGGAAAGGGCCATTCAACACTTGACGGCCTATGATTACTGGAAGTTTGACGATGCCGGCTATGCTATTCGCGGTGGAGATGGTCGGTGAAACCCTCTCCGACGCCCGTATCGTCGCTGATAATTGACACAGGTGGCACGCCTCCCCCTTTCATGCCCGGAAACGCTGGGTTTCTATATGCAGGTAAGTCTTAAACCTGACATCTGCCTTGAGCAATTCTGTAAACTGACAATCACTAGTCGCATACATGGCCGCTGGCTGGCAAGGGTCAGACGGCGACGCACCCGGCTTCCCTGAAGGAGCCGGATGGGTTGTCAAGCAAGAGGGACTGCAAAAAGCACCCTAAGGAGGCTACGTAGTATCAGTGACTTTGAATGATACATAAATTTCATTCCACTTTACCTCAGAGGGCGTTCACCAGATCTGTGCACGACTCAATAACAATGAATGTGGCCCGGTGACTTTGGTCAACGTATATACTGGATTCCGAGAATTTGCTCTACATGATCATCTACCACTCTCTGATCTCTCCACCAGGTCCAATGAATCCAGGGCTGACCCAAGCCTTCGCGTCCTTAGATAACTCACGAACTTGCGCCTCATCAATCTCAATACCCAAGCCAGGCCCAGTAAGAAGATCAATATAGCCATCCGTAACCTTCCACACCTCCGGGTTATGAGTATAACTCGTCAGGTCCTGGCCCGTGCTATTGTAATGAATCCCCAAACTCATCTCCTGAATCACAAAGTTCGGCGACGCAAAATCAACCTGCGCATTCGCAGCCAATGCAATCGGTCCCAGCGGACAATGCGGCGCCAGCGCAACATCATACGCCTCCGCCATCGCCGCGATCCTTCGCATCTCGGAAATTCCACCGACGTGAGAAATATCAGGCTGCAGAATATCCACACACCCGGCCTCGAGGAACGGCTTCACGTCCCAGCGGCTGTGTAGACGCTCGCCGAGGGCAATCGGGATCGAGGTGAGGTGGCTGATCTCCTTGATGCCGCCCAGGTGCTCGGATAGCAGGGGTTCCTCGATGAAGAGCGGGCGGTGCGGCTCTAGGGCCTTTGCGAGTTGCTTGGCCATGGGCTTGTGTACGCGGCCGTGGAAGTCGACGCCGGCGTCCATGCCGAGGGCTTTTACGGCCTTGACGCGTTCGACGGCTGCGTCGAGGGCGTCGGGGGAGTCGAGCCAGCCGAGGTCTTCTGTGCCGTTCATCTTGACGGCTTTGAATCCCTGTTCCTTGCGGGCTCGTCTGTTGTTAGTAGAAAATGGAATTAGCAAGGCTGCGTCTGAAGGGGCGGTCGGTGGTTTTGTTCACTTACGCCTGCTGTTCCACGTCGTTTGGTCGGTCACCACCAATCCATGCATAGACCTTGAGCTTGTCTCTGACCTTTCCTCCCAGAAGCTGCCAAATTGGCAGGCCCAGCTTTCTCGCTGTTGACTGTCAGTCACAGCATCGTACATAAGGCCGTATCAAGCCTGCTCACCCTTGAGATCCCACAAGGCAATGTCGATGCCTGCCAACGCGCTCATGAAGACTGGACCGCCACGGTAAAAGGTTGTCCGCCACGACATTTGCCAAATGTGCTCAATATCACTTCTTAGGATTAGCAATGTGAAATTCAATGGCTAGGTAAGTAGGCCGACATACTCAGCTTCCATGCCCGAGTACCTCTCAAACCAGGCGTCGAGACAGCCTTCCACGGCTTGAGTGTGGCCCTCAAGAGATGCTTCACCCCAGCCGACGTTGCCCGCCTCATCGGTGATCTTCACGAATAACCACCTGGGTGGTACTCGGAAGTACTCCATCTTTGCGATTTTACCCATGGTGACTGGAGTCTTGCTGCCAATGACGTATGCGAACTTTCGTAAGGGTCTATGAGGAATCAAGGTTTGCGGGAAAAGGCAAGGTTGACAGCTTTGGTTGACTCTGATAGACGCTTCAACCAGCTTACTTGAGGCAATCGTGAGCTGATATTACCACCACAAAGCGGAGCTTGACGGAGTTGAATGACGGGAAAGTCGGCTTGAAGTCCGGAACCTCTCCGACCCGCCTCCTCAGCCGCCTCTCGTCTCCCGATCCGCCTCCGAATCGCATATCCCTCCCCCGTCGGAGAAGGGAACATGGGCATTACCCGGCAAGACGCAGTGGTGGAGAAGGGTGGGATGAGGTGTGCGGGGTTCGGTACACCACCACCCGAGTCTATTGCCAGGGTATGGAGGGGTGGTGCGGGGTCTTCGGTGTAGGCTTTTCCGCTCGGTGAGGATACTCGGGGGGTGACGGACGGAAAAGGTTCACCGAGCCGGTTCGCAAGTTATTGGTGGCTTGCGGAAGTTCTGAAGATCTATCCCCGGTTCTATCAAATTGAGATTACAACGCTACGGATACTAGTTTATTCTCATGGGAATTTCACAATATCTATTATTTCGTGTCTATGCTTGGCCCGCTCTAATCTTCTTCTGCTGTGCCACCCAAGTTTCTACCGCCTTCTTCAGCGTCTCCGGGTCCGACTCGCCAAAGATGTCTTGACCGAGGCGGGCTGGAAAGTTGTAGCGGTGCTTCCTATCCAAGGCGTTGATCTTCTCAAAAACGTCCTTGGGGAGCTCAAACACTAGTTAAAGTCAGTGTCTGTCAGATAGCAAGTATCGACACCAGCTCCTATGATCACGTACCTTCAAAGTTCTTCTCGATTCTTGAGGGAGTAACGGACTTGGGCAACACCACGGTGCCTCTTTGGACAGACCAGCTGATAATGAGTTGCGCCGGCTCCTTACCGAGGGACTTGGCCAACTCGGCGATGGCGGGGTCGTCAACGGCACTGATGCGAATTAGTCCATGCACTTTAGACAATTCTCGGAAGAAACACGGGTATCTGCTGGGCACTCACCGAGGCAGGTTGTAAATGTTGTTAGCGAGGGGGCTGTACGCCGTGACCACAATACCCTGCATTTCCAAATAGATTAGCGACCCTGGAAAGGGGATGCGACATCGGAGATTTTTCCCGCCTGGATCAATTGGACTCACCTTTTCTTTGGACCAGGCAAGGAGGTCGGGCTGCTGCAGGTACGGGTGCGCCTCAATTTGGTTCACCGCAGGCTTGATCTCGGCCTTGTCCCAAAGGTCCTCAATTTTCTCGCGGGTGAAGTTGGAAACGCCGATGGAACGGATCTTACCCTTCTTGACGAGGGCCTCCATTGCCTTCCACGTCTCAATCACCGGGACGTCGATGACGTCGACGGCCTCAGTGACGGGATGCAGGGGGAACCGGGTGGCATCGTCCTTTTTGTTGAAGGATACGGGCCAGTGAATCTAATGCACGACATTCTTGCGTTAGGGGAGGCAGATCAAGAGGGGGGAACGGATGGGTGTAAGGCATGACAGAAAAGGTAAAAGATGCTTACCAGGTACAAGTCAACGTAGTCAGTCTGCAGGTCGCTGAGGGTAATGTCTAGTGCGGTCTCAACATCCTCTGCCTTGTGGTGGGTGTTCCAAAGCTTGCTGGTGACCTGGGAGGAGAGGGACAAGAATCAGCCATCTGATACCCGATCCAGGAAGTAGAAGGATGATGAAACTCACAAAAATATCTTTCCTTGGGACGCCAGAAGCCTTGAGACCTTCGCCGACTTCCTTCTCGTTGTCGTAGACGGCTGCCGCGTCAATGTGGCGGTACCCCGACTTGAGGGCATGCTCAACGGCGTTTTTGACCTCATTGGGCTTGGATTGCTACGGATTTACATGATTAATCAGATGAGAATTCAATGCTAGCTGAACGGCTTCAAAATGCTCACCCAGGTGCCCAGGCCAACTGCTGGGATCTCGTGTCCCGAAAGAAGCTTGAAAGACTGAGCTAACGTCATTGTTGTAGAGCAAGTAAGTAACTGCGGTGATGCTTCCGTGATCGGATGTAATTGTACGGACGAAAGTTAGAGACAAAAGTGCAGTTATCCGCGTGGGTTATTTTGGTCTATCATATGTCACTCCTAACACAAATAACAAATTTCTGAAGAGCTCTTATATCCCCAATTTGAGGCTGTCGTCACTCCCATCTCGCCTGCAAGATTTCCGCATCACACAATGAGGGGTGTCTAACACGGTCCGTTGGCACGGAATTGGCCTTATGTAAACCTCTTTTTCCGGCCTTTTCCTCCCGTCTTCTCTCCCCCCACTTAACTCTGCATGGCTCCCGTCAAGCAAGACGACGTCCGATAGCCGGGACCCGTTCGTAAGAAAACCCCTTGAGACTAAAGTTGCTAGAGACGGTCCAGACGGGATGGTGTCGGGGTGTTCCCCGCTCGGTGGTCTTCTTTGGCGCAACTTGCCCCCACCCCCGCGTCATCACACCCCGAGAACGCCATCGAACAAGTCCCTCGCGGGATTGCCGAGGGGCACCGAGACCGGGTCTGACACGTTTTCCATCGTGAACGTAAATTCCAACGAGGGGTTAACAAAAACCTCGCGACCAAAGGAAGAACATTGCAGCATCGTGATACCCAGAATCGTCAACCTCAATCCCCCAAGTCTCTCTCAAGTGAAGTCAGTCTCTCACAACCTCTAGCTACCTAATTCTTCCCTCTTCCTCACTCACAAACACACATACACATCACAATGGCAGACGTTAGAGTACCACCCACGGGCGTCTTCGTCCCAGTCCCAACCTTCTTCCACTCCGCCTCTGATTCCGCAGGCGCCCTCCAGCCCAAGGTCGACATCGACACGCAAGTGAAGCACAGCGTCTACCTCGCAAAGAATGGCATCCGCGGCCTAGTCCTCCTCGGCTCGACCGGCGAGGCCATCCACCTGAACAAGGCCGAGCGTCACGATCTCGTCGCCGGCGTCAAGAAGGGCCTCGAGGAGGCCGGTTTCCCCGACTACCCTATCATGGCCGGCGTCTTGACCAACGGCATCGACGAGACTCTCGAGTGGCTCGACGACTACGCAAAGGCCGGCGCTCAATGGGGTCTGGTGCTTGTTCCCGGATACTTTGGTACCGCCGCGAACCAGGAGAACATCAAAGAGTGGTACACTGTCGTCGCTGACAAGAGCCCTCTGCCTATCCTTGTGTGAGTTTTGGAATTATTAATTACGGTGTGCGCGCGCGAGATGATATTCGTGCTGATGCGGCCTAGATACAACTACCCCGGCGTCACAAACAACGTCCTCGTCGAGCCCGACACGTACAAGGACCTTGCCCAACACCCCAAGATCGTCGGTTGCAAGATGTAAGTTAATGCACAAAGATTTACTCCGCCTCTACCTCAAGAGCCCTTCTAACGCGATCCCCCAAATCCCCAGGTCCCATGGAAACGTCTCCCTCCACCTCCAAGTCTCCTCCGACCCGCGCATCGACCACTCAAAGTTCCGCGTCTACAGCGGCTTCGGCCAACAGCTCGCACCCATCGTCCTCTTCGGCGCCGCGGGCGTCATCGACGGCCTCGCCGCCTTCTACCCCAAGACGGTCTCGCGCCTCTTCAGCCTGGCGGAGAAGCGCCCCGTCGACCAGGCCACCCTCGAGGAGGTGCAGCGCCTGCAGTACGCCGTCAGCCGCGCCGAGGACTTTATCGGCAAGACGGGCATCATTGGTATCCGCGAGGGTATCATCCGCAAGGCCGGCTTCGGCGCGCTCGAGGGCGGGCGGTTGCCGCTCAAGGGACGCTTGGATGAGGGTACTTTCAAGGCGTTGGATTCGCTCTTGTTTTCGGATATTCAAAAGATTGAGGACTCTTTGTGAGATACACTAGTGGTTTAGATGAGTTGGAGCTGGGAGCTTACGAATTACATGATTGGCCATGATACCAGATATTGAGAGCTTGGCTTAGCCGTCAGGCACTATTTCGGTGCCACGGAAAAGCACACTGCTTGTTTCGCGTGCTTATTTCTGTCTCATGGTAGCGTTGCGCCTAATGGACCTTGATGCCGATGAACCCAGTGCAGTGGCCGGTCTATTCCCCATGATCCTCCTTTCTAACGCTGTCCCTCCACGTTTCCCCACGGCTTCTCTGACGCCGTCTATCCGAGATGTGAGAAGTCTGGTGCGAGTGGTTGTCTGCTTGCGGACTAGGCCTCTGTAGATGAGGTGTAGTCTGTTGGGAGAATGCGTCGACCTATCTACGCTTGTATATATGGAAATATGATGACCACCTTGAAATCTTAACTTGACGATGTCAACCTCTTACCCCAGCCCTTTGGTATCGATACGTTGACCGGTCTGCAATGTCTACCAACCTTTCCTCCGAACGTGCCGATATGCAGCCTTCCGGGCCTCAGACTATAGGGCACGGCATCGACGAGCTCAAGCCGAGTGCGTCCCAATTTGAGACCATGGAAGAAGGCGACCCTCATGAATTCAAGCTTCCCAAGACTGGTGGGGATGTTGCCTTGGCACTCTTCGATAACATGGGCGATGTGCACGAATCCATCGATCCGGAGGAGGAGCGACGACTAGTCCGCAAGGTAGACTGGATGATTCTTCCATATATTTCAGTCTGCTACGTCTTCTTCTACGTAAGTCAAAGTGCCTAGTCCTACTGCCAAGCACCGCCCCCAAAAGGCTTGTTTATGGTAACCAAGATCCATGTCTAACCTGGGCAGATTGACAAAACCACCCTCTCGTACGCTGCCATCTTTGGTATTCAGAGTGATCTCAACCTCAAGGGCACCGAGTATAGCTGGCTATCATCAATCTTTTACTTTGGGTTTCTGATCTGGGCTCTGCCTACAAACTTCATGCTGCAGAAGTTCCCTATTGCAAAGTATCTCGGCCTCAACATCTTTGCTTGGGGTACTTTTCTTATGCTCCAAGCTGCGGCACCCAACTTTGGAGCTTTAGCCGCACTTCGTACCATCAGCGGAGCAGCAGAAGCGTGCGCTGACCCTGCCTTTATGATCATCACCAGGTCTGCAGGCCCCAGCCTTTTGTCAATTTAGATTATCTTCCGCGTCGAATGACGCTAACGGATCTCAGCATGTGGTACACCCGCCGAGAGCAACCCATCAAAATCGGGCTCTGGTACACCGCCAACGGCGTCGGCATCGCCCTTGGCGGCCTCCTAGGCTACGGCATCGGCAACATCAAAGGCGCGCTGGCGTCCTGGAAGTATGAGTTCATCATCGTCGGCACCCTGTGCTGCGCGTGGGGCATCGTCATTGCCGTGTTCCTGCCGGATAACCCCATCACGAGCAGCAAGCTTACAAACCGCGAGAAGAAGATCATCGTCGAGCGGTTACGCGAGAATCAGACTGGCGTGGAGAATAAAACGCTGAAGCTCTATCAGGTGCGCGAGGCGTTCACGGACTACAAGCTGTACTTTTTCTTCATGATTGCCCTGTTGCAGGCGATTGTGAATGGGGGGACGTCTAATTTTGGAACTCTGATTATCAAGGGCTTCAAGTTTTCGACGTGTAAGTCAAAACCTCCTCACCGCTCAGTTATGACGAAATTCTAACATGCCGTTGTCAAGTGATCACGGCGGTCCTTCAAATTCCATACGGAGCCATCATCTTCATCGCCATCCTAGCATGCGTCTTCATCAACGACAGGCTGCCGCCAAATAACCGCTGCTTCGTGCTGGTGCTCTTCTTATTACCCAACGTCGCTGGGGCGTTTGGTCTCCGCTTTGTCCCTGATGACCAGCAGGTCGGCAGGCTAATCTGCTACTACGTGAGTTCTCCCGCAAGTGAACCTCCCGACATGCACCATGCTAACAAGCCTCAACCAAAGTTAACCGGTTCTATCAACGCCTCATTCGTACTTCTCCTCTCACTCCAAACCGCCAACATTGCTGGACATACCAAAAAGGTGGTCACCTCCGCGTGCCTGTTTTTGGGATACTGCGTCGGCAACATCGCGGGTCCCTTCTTCTACAAGTCAAATCAGGCGCCCAAGTATGAGTTGGGTATTTGGAGTATGATTGTCGCTCACTTGCTTGAGGTTGTGGTTGTGATTACACTGCGGTTTCTGCTCAAGTGGGAAAATGATAGGCGGGACAGAATGCAGGGGGAAGTCGCTGAGGTTGATCTGGATGCGACGGCGTTTGGGGATTTGACGGATCGTGAGAACTTGAACTTTCGGTACATTTACTGATCAAGTGTCAGGTCTGCTGACTCAGAGACGTTCTGCCACAAGATTTGCGCTGTGAGTGTGCGGTCTGGGAGCAATTTAGATCACTGAAGCTGGGGTTCATGTTAGTCTCGAAATCGTAGCATTGCCACACTCTATGGCGTAATAATCACAGATATTGCCCTAGCCAAAGTTCCTCAAACTACGTAAAGTAAGTATCAGCGTCTCAAGCCATTCGCATGATAGCTTGCTCAACTCACTTGCAGCTAGAGTGAGATGCATCGCGTGCTGAAGAGTAATATCGTGGACTCACTAATAACGGATAATGATCCCCGCAAAGGCGCGGTTTTAATTCGGACGTACTGAACCGCTGCCGACGCCGGTGCATTTGGCGCCGACAGCTAAATGCTAAAGTCTGCGCGGCTTCACCTTCACCACACCTCACTCAATTCTCATTGCGCTCACCAAGACTCATCGCAGCATCAACTACAACGCCCTGGCATTCACACTGTATTCATCATGTCATCTTCTGCGACTCCCGCAAGACCACCGTTTTCATCTCTCCCCCTAGACCCTGCTGGGCCGCCTGGGAACGCATGGGGTCTGTACGGCAAAGATGACCGCTTAGGGGCGCTGAACCTTCTCACCCCCGCAGTCGTGGCCGCTGCGGCAGCATCTGAGATTCGAACTGGCCAACGAGTATCACTGGATTGGTCATTGAATAATCCCTCTCAGCCAAGCTTCGATCGGGCGCCATTTGAGTCTAGACTCGTCAACCGAGCTCATCCGAGTGGCGAGAAGAGGACCGTCAATGATGATATCTTGCACTTTAACACGCAATGTAGCAGCCAGTGGGACGGCTTCAGGCACTATGGTACTCAACTGAAGGCTGCTAATAAGTGAGCCATATCACTCACTAACTGTAATGACCTAAGGGTACCAGAAAGCCAAGCGATACTACAACAACACGACCCAAGATGACCTGGATAACCCAAAAAACATTGGCATAGACGGCAAGTTGACCTTCGAAACCGTGCATTCATCCTCATTTGGTGACTGACTTATAGCGCAGCTTGGGTCGAAAAGGGCGGCATCGTCGGCCGCGGCGTCCTCCTCGACTACGCCAGCTTCTGCGCCCGCCACGCCCTGCCCCTCGATGCCTTCACCAGCAGCGACATCTCCCTCACCCACCTACAACAGATCGCCGCCGAGCAAAACATCACCTTCCGGCCGGGCGACATCCTCTTCATCCGCTCCGGGTTCACGGCAGGCTACAACGCCAAAGACGACGCCGCGCAAAAGGCCGTCGCGGCGCGCGCCAGCCCGGACTTTCTCGGTCTCGAGCCCACGAAAGACGTGCTCCGCTGGATATGGGAGACGGGATTCGCGGCCGTGGCGGGCGACGCGCCGAGTTTCGAGAGGGCGCCCATCGCGGGTCCGCATACGGCTGTCGGCGGCGTGTGGAAGGGCGAGGCGTGGGAGGAGGAGATGCAGGGCGGTGGTTTGTTGCATCAATGGCTGCTGGGAGGTTGGGGATTGCCCATTGGGGAGATGTTTGATCTCGAAGCTCTGAGTTCGACGTGTCAGGAGCTGGGAAGATGGACCTTTTTTGTGAGCAGCGTGCCGCTCAAGGTAAGTCTTGAACATTGGTTCTTCTCCGGTTCGTTCTTCTGCATTACTCATGTTGGAGGGCATGTTCGCCTTGAAAAAGCGTACTGATGATTTGTTTCCACCTGTAGGTTCCGGGCGGTGTTGCCAGCCCTCCCAACGCCGTTGCCATCTTCTGATCCCAGAGTCACATAGTCTTGGGATGGTCATGCTACTTAGAGTTTTGGCCACGTTTTGTGAGAATAATAGAGTTGCTTTGGTGTTCTAGTCTTCTTCACCTCGGTGTACCTTAGTGTTCGGGAGTGTAATCAATGTGTCAATGTTCCATTTCTGTCCTTCCCCGGTGATGGGATGTTGCTGGTTCGCTTGGCTTTGCTCGGACTTTGCGGCTGGTTGGCGCGTTTGCAGATCCCTGACATTTTCAAAATTAATGGTCTGTCGTCTCTGGAACATAATTCTTCGTCTCTCTGAATTTCGAAAGCTTGGCGAGTTGTCAGCACATCATCGTTTAGAGAGTCCTCTAATTCGAATTGGTCAATCGTCATCTCGTGTTACTCTCATCCAGTCTCAAGAGTCAAGACCCCCTAGCTCTGCTAGCATATGCCATGTAAGTTGGGAGCCCCAACAACCACCGCCCCAACCATTCAACTCTGTATGCCAGTCTAGATGATTCGACTCGGGAGTACCAGGGGAGCCTCCCCCGCAAGGAACCATCCATCACCCACAAGGATCCTAATCCAGACCGGACCAGCAAGGCGAGATCAGGCCTAGGGGGCCACAAAGGAATTAGGAGGCAGACTAGGAAGACGGGGACCGGCCGGGTACCCCGCATTGTCTTCCCCATTCCCAAAAGGATTAAGAATGAGGTGACATTTCCGTCTTTCCACGTCCACCGCCTGTGGTCCCCCTCTCTTCCCCCTTCCCTTCCCACTCACTCGACCATGTTTCCGTGTGTCCAGCTCCAGCAGCAGGATCAGGGGAGTCTGCCGCCAAATTGCTGCCGCACTACGGAGTAAGCCTCCCTCTCAGGGACACGGCAAATGGACCTGGACACCGACCAAGGCGACTCCGGTGTCGGCATCGGCACCGGTAACAACGGCAACGGCAATGCCATGGTGAATGGAATCCACCACCCCGGTGTTCGCCGCCATTCCCAATCACACCATAATGGGAGAGGAGGAGGGAGTCTTGGTAATCATAGTCACGGCAATGGAAGCAAGCACGGCAACGGCAATGGAAACGCATCGTCGAGCGGCAATGGAACCGGGAACGGCCGCCACGGCAGCACCAGCAGCAGCAGCATTCATGTTCACAATGAGAACAGCAACGGCAACGGCAATGGAAATCACAACCAGCAGCTGGCATCTCCGCCGCTCACACATCCGTCGAATCCGACCCCTCTGACGGAGAGCGGAAGACGTCGTCGGCACCGCGACAAGGAGCGCGTCCGCGTCACCCGCGCCTGCGACAGGTGCAAGAAGCGCAAGATCCGCTGCACAGGCATCCAGCCCTGCGAGTTGTGCATCCGCACCGAGTCCCACTGCACCTACAACGCTTCTTATGCACGGGGTCGTCAGCCGCCCGTGGCTACTCGGGAGGATGTCGCCCGAATGGACCTCGATGGCCTCGATGTCTCCGTGTCGGACCATCCCAACGCTGCTGCTGCCGCTGTTGCTGGTGAAGATGCGTTGATGGGCTCCTCCATCGTCGTAGACGTCTCTGACCCCGGTGATACTGATCATCAAGACGAGACCATCATGAACGGCACGAGTCTGGCCGTTGTTGGCAGCGTCGGTCCTGGAACCGCTGAGCCTCCCTCTCGGGCCTCTCCTGAACCTACTCAGACGGATCTCCAAGGTCACTATGTCGGTCCCTCGTCTGGTGTCTCTTTCCTGTTGAGAGTCCAGAAACGCCTTCACCAAGCCGTCTCATTCTCACAAGCCTCCTCCATCTTCACCTTTGGCGATGCACCGCTCCCAGACTTTGACCCCAGCGGCGCCTTCTGCGTCCTGCTGTCCAAGGAAGAGGCCACGACCCTCTTGAAGAGATACTTTGAGTTCGCTGTACCAACTCACCGCTTCTTGCACCGCCCCACGGTAGAAGGCTGGCTGGAGGAGTTCTACGATACCATGGGTGCCATGAAGAGCCAGGAGGACGCACCGGCCCGGAGAGCCCTGCTATTTATGGTGTTTGCTCAGGCGCAGGAGTACATGGGCACCACACACTCGCGTGAGAACGCAGACGCCAGGTAAGTTTCAACAACTTCGCGGAGGATACATCTTCCGTCCCATGTTATTTTACACCGTCATTGTCGCATGCCAATATTCGTCTCCGCAAGAACTAACACATGAGGACCAGCGCTCGATACTTCTTGGCTGCAGATCATCAGCTCTCCAAAGAGAGAGGCGCCGTCCGCCTGACCAGTGTCCAGGCCCGGCTATGCCAGTGCTTCTGGCTGCTGTCACAATCTCGCATTAACCACTGCTGGAGCTTGTTCGGCACCGCAGGACACCTTGCTCTCGCCATTGGTCTGAACCGCAACAGGCATGCGGACCCGGCAGGGGGTTACAACTATATTGAGCTCGAGTGTCGCCGTCGCACATTCTGGTGCGCTTACAGCCTCGACAACTATCTCAGCGCTGCACTTGGACGTCCACGAACGTTCCATGATGAGGACATTGATCAGGAACTCCCGTCGTGTTCAGAAGACGCGGATCTCCATGCAGATCACATCACACCCCGTATGGGACGTGGCCAGTCTCTCATGCTGGCTCCGGTTGCTCATGTCAAGTAAGTTTTACCTCTCATTCCCTCTCTCGTGCATAGTACTGACTTCAGTCCAGGCTCTCACGGATAGTGAGCATGATCTTGCGTGACCTCTACTCTATAAGACCGTCGTCGTTCTCAAATAGATGTGCTCTGGCGGCGAAATACTCTCAAAATCTGAAGCACTGGAGGGCCGAAATGTCGCAGTTCTTGGATGATGGCGTCAACACGGCATTACTCATTCCCATCTTCCAGCGGCAACGCAACGTGTTAAACCTGGCGTACTGGCATGCTATGATCCTCACACATAGGCCCTTTTTGCTGAGTAACTTTGCCCGGCTACAGCGAAACGGTAAAGCCCGTCGGAAGAGTGTGCCACACAAGGACCAGACGGAAGAAAGCGTCAACGCCTGTCTCGACGCTGCGATGCACGTTGTCGACACCGTCAACGATCTTATACAGGCAGGGCAGCTATTCCGTGCTTTTTGGGTAAGGCCTGATCAACAGTCTTCATTGAAACCCCCCTGCTAACTCCAAGCCACTTGTAGTTCACTTCCTACTTTGCCTTCTCAGCCGTCGTTGTTCTCTATGTATATACCATCCAGCAACGGACAGCCCCGACAGAGGCATGGCAGGCCTACTTCAACGCGGCATGTCGCTGCCAGACGCAACTAGCCTCGCTCGCCGACAACGAGTCGACGCTAGCGGCGCGATACTGCCTCGTTCTCGAGGAGCTGAGAACCGAAGCGCTTCGACAGACCGAGCGACACCAGAGCCCGGCCATAACCCATCAGACGGGACAAAATGGCGGACAGATCCCCCGCGCCGCTATCGTTGCTTCTGGAAACGAAGATGTCCAGCCGCAGCATGAGCAGCATCACCTGGCCAATCTCAACTTCCCTGATGTGGGACACGCAGACGAGTTTGTTGGGTTTGATGCGAGCCCGAGCAGCTCTCTGGCTGACATGACGAGTTGGGGTCAATTTGACTCCATGGTATGTAGTATCCCCATGCCTCGAGGCAAACTCCCCTTGTCAGCGTATTGATATTTGTGTTAGGTCACTTCTGGATTTGGAGGACTCGAAGCTTTACTCAATGATGACTCTCTACGATTCTAACGACTATTGCTGTCAATGTGCTCAAGTTTGGATCCGGGTCAATATGTCAGCTATTTTTATTGCATCTTGCAATCCCTGCGGCGTCCAGGGATGCGCGGAGTTCATACTTGCTTCTCCCACTGCCAGGGTACTTTGTAGTTTAACCTGATGAAATTAGTTCAAAGTCCCACAACTATGCATTATCTCTTCATGAAGTACTTTTATACAAAATACTGCTACCTACAAGCAACAGCACAATCTACGAAAGAGCTGCTTGAAGACCCTCGAGAATAGCCAGGACACCCTCAGCACCCGGGTCCGGCACCTTGCCCCAAGCAGACTCCTCAACGTAGACCGCCCGACCAAGAGAAGCAGCCATACCCTTAGTAGCCTCAACACCCTTCCTCGCAGCCTCAACCGCATCACTCACGCTCCTCGAGCTCTCCAACGTCCTCACAAACGGCTCCAGCGCATCGATCAGCGTTCTGTCCCCTTGCCTAGCCGGCGTAGCCTGCTGCAGCGTCTCCAGGGCCCCGACGGCAACTTTGGTCCACGCTTGTAAGTCGAGCACGCCCGCGCTAGCCTTGCGCAGCTCCGAGGCCAGCGCCGCGAAGAAGATGCTGTAGATGGCGCCCGAGGTGCCGTCCATGTTGTCTTCGATCACGTTGGTGAGGTCGATGGCCGTGCGGACGGCGTCGTCGCTGACGGAGGATGAGTCGGCGTACTTTTCGACGGCTTTGGCGCCGCGGGCGAGGGTCACGCCGCAGTCGCCGTCGCCTACTTGGGTGTCGTGGGCTGTGATTTGGGGTTCGTCGGCGTTGATTCTCTTCGCGGCCTCGGAGACGACCTTTTTGAAGGTTTCTACGTTGACTGAATGGTTGAAGCAGCTCTGGTCAGCAACTGAGGTTCTTCAAGTGCTATCTTGAGAGTTACTGAAACTTACGTTGCACGCCGCTCTCGGTGGTGTTCTGGGAACCATGTCCTGAGTCGCTGCTCTTAACAAGGCGCTGCTTCACATCTCCGCTGGTCTCATCGCGCGGGGAGTAGGCCCAGCCAATGGCATTCGTGCTGGCGTCGATGTGCTTCAGAATCTCGGGGTTGGCCTTGAGCAGAGTAATGCTGAAGCCGGGTCCGTTCAAACTCGTCATGTAAGTGCCGGAGATGACGCGGGCAAGCTTGATTCCTCGGCCAGCTGCATATTATTAGTATGGCGTTCGAAGATTGTTTAATCGCCTTGTTTCTGACGGCTTTGACTTACTCAGAGCATTTGTGACCTTCGCCGTGATGCCACCAAATTCAAGCGGCGAGACACCACCCAGATTATTGACCAGAAGAACGACGTCCTTGGCGTCAGAAAAGTCGACGTATGCCCTGTCCGAATCATTGGTGTCGAGAAGCTGTGTAAGCATGGAATCAATGAGCTGAGAAAGCTGCGGCCGAGGCTTCAACACCTGACAACCAGGCTCGTTATGAATGCCCATGCCCAACTCAACCTGGTCCTCAGTCGACGCCGCAGCAGCTTTCCGACCCGGGATATGAACATGCTCCAACGACGCGCCAACAGTCACCAAGCCCTCCGTCACCGTCTTGCCCAACTTAACCACATCCGCCAGCGAAGCGCCCGTCTCCTTGTACGCTCCCAAAATCTTGTGCACGAGTACCGTGCCAGCCAACCCGCGTCGCCCGACCTTGCCACTCTTCTTGCGGCCGACGGAGACGTCATCGCCCACAATTAGAACCTCGACAGGCACGCCGAGCTGGGCTTTGGCCTTCTCGGCGGCGAGGTGGAAGTGAAAGACGTCGCCGGTGTAGTTCTTGATGATGAGGAGAACGCCGGCGGGGCCGGCTACGCGGCTGATGCCGGAGAGGATCTGCGCGACGCTGGGAGAGGCGAAGATAGAGCCTGATACGGCGGCCGTGAGCATGCCGTCGCCGACGAAGCCTGCGTGGGCGGGCTCGTGGCCTGCGCCGCCTCCTGAGAGGAGGGAGACGTGTTTTGGGTCATTTTTTGTGAGCCAGAGTGCTGTTGGTCTGAGGTCAGTCCTGCCGCTTGCTCTGTTTCTCAATGCTGGTGGTGACTAGGCGGTGAATAACGTCTCACTCACTCTTCTTTGACTTGTCCAAGGTCAGACCAGAACTTTGCAGCACCAAACTCTCGAGGGCATCTAGAACGAGGTCCTCTGCTTCATCGTAGAAGTGTTTCGACATATTGACACAGGCTTTACGTGAAGGATTATTTCAAAATATCGACATGAATTCGTTTCAATCTTCTTCCAAACATCTAAGAACTATCGTCTTATGGACATCACTCATAATAAGCGTTCCTCTTTACCCCGCCATAGCAAGCACCCTCACCCAGAATCGTCCGACACCCCGCGTCTCCCCCGCATGTTCCTCCCCTTTGCAGTCCTCCTCCGGGTCCCTTCAAGAGCTCAAAGACCATGTAGCTCCCGTCAGTCGGATATACTACAGTCCCGTCACGAAGCACACAATGGAACCATGGAAACGACGGACATCCCACCGGCCGGCAGCCTCTCACCGGAGAAGTGGTCCGTGCATCCCGGGCTGTTTGCCGTTATTGCTTTTCCGTGTCCCCTCACCTTGTGTAAGTGGCTTTTCCGTCCCGGTTGTCTCGGCACGCCCAACTTGTGACCTTGCCGCCGCACTGGCTAGGCCACTGAGATGGAAAGGTAACGGCTGGCTGCGTCTGCGGGTCTTGCCACTATGAGGGGTGGGAAAAGGTACCAGAGTATGGAAGAACGGGAATACGGTCATACGGCAGTAGGGAAAAGAAGGCTGGAATGGAGGGTGCGGTGGGCCATCGAGTCCAGTGGACGGACGGAACTGCTAGAGAAGAGAAACCCGGCCTGTTCGTACATGGATATGGTTGCGGGTGTGATCTGGACGGGACTGGTTTGGATGGATGGATGATTAAGATGATAGGCTTTCCAGATCTTTTCTAAAAGAACATCTTATATCAACGCTCACTGGCGGATGAATTAACCAAGTACTTGTCTTGACAGATGTGAATAATCTTATCAGGCGGTGTACTCGCTCAAAGTCGAGCATCCTTCATTCTTTTTTTCCATACATCTTTGAACACCTGACTTATTGCTTATTCTCATCCATCATAACCGCCCAAATCGTGGCGTCCTCTTCAATATGGCTATCCACACGGAAGGCGTGATTCCGCGGTCAATCCTTACGTCAGAGAAGCCCACTGTAGAGACCGTGGAGACTGTCAAGCCTATTGAGCTCAAGACCGTCACCGACTTGCTTCTGAAGCGCGTGGACGAGGCACCAGATGTCGATGTCTTGGCCTACCCCGCTACGGCGCGCGGCAGAGACGACTATGTCAACTACACAGCCAAGGACCTCGATCGCTTCGCCGATGAAGCTGCGCGCAAGTATGCCCAGGCTGGTCTTCTCCCAGAGGTATGTACTAAAACTCACTGAGGCGCCCCTCTCACCGAGCAACCTCCTAGTCGATGTAGAGGAATACGCAGACTAACAACGACCAGAACCCTTCGTCAAACCAAGCAGAGGTCGTTGCCCTCCTAGCAAACTCAGATATCAACTATGTCGTCTCTATGTTCGCCCTCTCGAGAATGGGCTTCGCCGTGCTCTACCTCTCAACACGTCTCTCTCCAGAGGCCTACGCCAACCTCCTTAAGAAGACAAATTGCAGCAGAATCGTCATCTCGGAGCGGTACAGCGACGTGGCCTCCCAAATCAATGCCGAGTCACCCATCACCACTTTCAACATCCTTGACAAGGCCGACTACGACCTCCCGACTCCCTCGGGCGACCGATTCCCCGTATTCACGCACCCCGACGCCGGCAAGCGCATCTCCTTCATCGTACACTCATCCGGCTCGACAGGTCTGCCCAAGCCAATCTTTCAGACGCACGCGGCGTGCATCTCAAATTACTCCAGCGGCATTCCCTACCGCGCGTTTTTGACCTTGCCGCTTTTCCACAATCATGGAATCTCGACGCTGTTCCGTGCCATTGTCGCCGGTCACAGGATCGCCATCTACAATGCCAACTTGCCACTTTCTGGAACTACGTTGGTCAAGGCCATGAACGCTACAGAGCCCGGCAGCTTGCACTGCGTGCCCTATGCACTGAAGCTTCTCGCGGAGACGGAGGGAGGTATCGAGGCGCTGCAGAGACTCAAGCTTGTGTTGTACGGCGGCAGCAGTTGTCCCGATGACTTGGGTGATCGACTCGTTGAGGCGGGCGTGTATCTCGTCGGACACTATGGGGCGTAAGTTATCTCTACTCCCGGCCAGCTTGAATCTTACTGACTTTGACACAGCACCGAGATGGGCCAGCTCATGACCTCGTTCCGCGAGCCCGGGGACAAGTACTGGAACTACATGCGGCCCTTGGCATCAGCCAAGCCGTGGCTGCGCATGATTCCTATCGCAGGCGACGTCCACGAGTGCGTCGTTCTTGACGGTCTTCCGTCAAAAGTTATGTCCAACTCGGATGACCCGGCTCCCAACTCCTACCGCACCCGTGACACTTTTGTTCCTCATCCCACGATCCTAGACGCCTGGAGGTACCTAGGCCGTCTTGACGACCGTGTAACCCTGGTGAACGGCGAGAAGGTCCTGCCCATCCCCTACGAGAACCACATCCGTGAGCACGAGCTCGTCCAAGAAGTCGTCGTCTTCGGCGTCGACAAGTCTATCCCCGGCCTCGTCATCATCCCCAGCGAGAACGCAAAGGGTCTCTCAAAGCCCGACATTCTCAAGACCCTGAGCCCCGTCATCGAAGAAGCCAACGCCCGAGCCGAGGCCTTTGGCCGCGTCTCGCCAGAGATGATTGAAGTGGTAGACATTGGCACAGAGTACCCCCGCACGGACAAGGGCACCGTCATCCGCGCCGCCTTTTACAAGCAATTCGCAGACCTCATCGAGGACGTCTATAGACGCTTCGAGGCGCCCAAAGACGACGTCACCGGTGGCGAGCTGCTCACCCTCGACCTGCCGCAGCTCCAAGACTACCTCCTCAACCTCTTCAGCTCGACGTTGGGCTTCTCCAAGGTCGAAAAGGACACCGACTTCTTCGAGGCCGGCGTTGACAGTCTCCAGGCCAGTACCGCGCGCGGCCATATCCAGCGCGGCGTCGACCTCGGCGGCAAGACCCTGGGCCAGAACGTCGTCTTCGAGTATCCAAACGTCCTCTCCTTGTCCAAGCACGTCTACGCCCTCCGCACAGGCGAATCTGTAGATGCCGAAGACGAGATCGAGGTGATGAAGAAGCTCATTGCAAAATACTCTGACTTCTCCGAGCGCACGCCGGGCAACATCACCCCAGAAGGTGAGACCGTCGTCCTCACAGGCGCGACGGGCTCCCTCGGCGCACACCTCCTCGCCCAAGTCGTCCGCCAACCCTACGTGAAGGCAGTTTACTGCCTCGCACGCGCCGCCTCCGCCGAAGAAGCCGAATCCCGCGTCCTCGCCTCCCTAACCCCCAAGGGCCTCAGCCTCTCCGAAGCAGACAAGGCGAAAGTGCGCTACCTGCCGACGAACCTCGGCCTTCCTGACCTAGGCCTTCCCGCCGACGCCGCCGCCGAGCTCCGCCGGTCCCTGACGACGGTGATCCACTCGGCCTGGGCCGTCAACTTCAACCTTGGCGTCGCGAGTTTCGAGGCGCAGCACATTCGCGGCGTGCACAACCTGCTCAACTTCTGTCTCAGCACTGAAACGGTCGCGCCCGCAAGGTTGTTCTTCTGCTCATCTATCTCGGCAGCGGCGGGCACGCCTATCCCAGCGAGGGTGAAGGAGACGTACGTTGAGAAACTGGAACACGCGCAGAACATGGGCTATGCCCGGTCCAAGGTCGTTACGGAGCACATCGTCAAGGCTGCGGCGACCAAGACGGGTATGACGGCGAGGGTTCTGAGATTGGGTCAGATTGTGGGCGACTCAGAGGGCGGCGTGTGGAATCAGACGGAGGCTATCCCGTTGATGATTCGCAGCGCAAAGGTCATCAAGGCGCTGCCTGCTCTGGAAGAGGTAAGCTTTTACTCTCACTACATGACGAGAGATCATAAGGAATGAATCAAGTGCTAACCAAGAATCTCCTGCAGACCCCCTCATGGATGCCAGCCGACAAAATGGCCCTCGCCGTCCTCGAACTCGCGCGCCTCACCGGCCCACGCTGCACGTCCTGCGGCGCACCACCCTCCTCTCCCGACGACGCGGACCTAGACCTCGTATATCAGGTCCAGAACCCGCGCCTGTTCCACTGGACCTTCGACTTCCTGCGAGCCCTCCGCGACGCGGGGCTCGAGTTCCAGATCGTCTCGCAGCGCGAGTGGGTGCGCCGCCTCCGCGAGTCCGACCCGGACCCGGAGCAGAACCCAACGTACAAGCTGTTGGGCTTTTTTGAGGACAAGTACGACAACGACAGGCCCGGTCGTCAGGGTCTCGTGTTTGAGACGGAGAGGACGGGCCAGAGGAGCGCTGCTGTCGGGGACGGGTGGGATGTTGTAGGGAGCGGGCTTGTTGAGAGGATGGTGAGGTGGATGGAGACCCAGTGGTGATGTGTAGGGGGTGTTATACCATGTGTGGACTCATTATTGGCGTTTGACATATTGTAACAAGGCTTTTGAATTGTAGTGCTGTTTGTCTGGATATCATGACTATAAGAGAAATTGGAGTTTCTACATTTCGATCAAGTCTGCCCGCAGAGATATTAGCACGATTCTGGTTTTCTATGTCATTACAGATCTTACAATGAGGGGTTAATTGAGGTTGGGCATGGAAATAGTTCGATATTGCAAACTTTACCCCAAGGAGATGTTCAGGAACGCGGCGGCTGGTCGGCAGTCTTGGGAGTTGTGAGCTGTGAATTTTCGAGACCAGCCGGTGAAGCAAGACACCTTCTCATAAGCGCAGCCAGTCACAGTGATCCCCTCTTGCAGGAAGGTCTTGGAACGGATTCCCAGCCATTGCGCGCCACGAAGAGCGGTAAGACGCATGCTACCGTAGGGGACTCGGACATCCGAAAGCCACATCACCAACCTTGAAACATTCAGAGGTCGTCTCCAATTCCCATCTTCTTCTTGACTTTCTCTCTTACGCAGCGTCTTCACCCACAGTAACTATTAGATACCGAAAGATTGAAGGGCCATGCATATACCTAGACTCGTAGCCCTGGGCGCAGTCCTCACGACAGCGGTCAAAGCCTTCACCCCGCTCAATATTACGGCGCTCTCAACCCGGGACGGCTACTCCGTCATCGAATGCTGGCAACTCACCTCCATCCCCGTCGAAGCCCGCGCGGCCCTCAACTACGCCGTCGGCGGCGACCTGACGCGCGCAGAGTGGTCCATCATACAACCCAGGACGACGGTGGGAGAGGCCTGGGCGCCGGCTGTGCAGTGAGTTCTTTTTCTTCTTGCACTGCATGTCTCTCTCTGTGTGTATGTATGGGACGCATTTCCTTGTTCATGAGACGACCGAGCTTCATTCTCATCTCTTTGTTTTTGTTGAGCTACTCTTCGAAATTTGATGGACAAGGAACAAGGAGGACTCGAAAAGTGCGACCTCACGTCAATCTTTTCTCAGTATTGAAAACTCATGACTGACTTGATCCCCGCCAACCTTGTACAGGCTGACAGTCATCCTCAACGGCCTAATCCGCATCACATCGCCAGCACCGCCAAGGAACGCGTCGCAGGCCACGCCGTCACTCTCGCCACCAGGAGGCAGCAGTGGCGACGAGGCATCAACACGTCCGGCGCAGAGGACGGCGTACATTCAGCCAGGCACGGTATCCTCGTCGCTCGTCATCGCGGCGGACTTGAAGAACGCGAGCGTGCACGCGGGACACTTTACCGAGTTCCCCGGCGACGAGCCGACGGTGCTGGTGCAGGTGCCGTTTGCCGGGAACGCGGCGCCGGAGCATGTTGTTCTGGGAGAGGGGCCGTGTGAGAGGGGGAGTTGGGGCGCCGCGATGGGCGGTGGCATCTGACCGATGACCACATGTATCGAAAGAAGGACTTGTCTTTTGCTTGTGATAATGGCGCTCACTCGTGTCGTAGAATACTAACAGTTACTACCTATGACCGTGTATGCAGCTTATGATCCGTCCCGGGGTCTTTTCGGACCAGCGGCACGCCTTCTTGAGACGACTGCCTTAGAGCGGGAGAAGTGAGCGCTATCCCAAGGGACAATGTCATGGCGCGAGGATAGAGGCTCACGTTGGCCGACAATGAGACTGAGACTGGGACAGGTACGCAGAGAATGTGCAGGAAAACGTAATGGCTCAGGAAGCATGATTTTGGCCTGAGCCTAATATTGGGCACACGAGTGAGGCGGCAGGGAAGGGAAGCTCGGATTTGAACTGATTTAGGCTCACGGGTTTTGGGTCCTAGCCTTTGGTGCCTTGGTGCTTTACTTGGATCGCCGCTTGGTCGTGTTCGTGGACCGTGTGAGTGATGCATTAACGATGGCAAAAAAGTCATCCGAATTTCCCAGGTCTACAGACGACGGTGCGGCCGTTCAGTACGTGTGCTCTGTTCACTCGGAATTGTGATCGACTTGGCCATGCCGGGACATCCGCTGTGAGTAAACGAGCGTACGACACGTTGACATGAACTTAGAGATGATCACTTCGGATAAGGAAATTCACCATTTGTGTGCGTCATGTTTTGTCCCTCTATCGGTGTTCGGGGCACTTTGGCAGTTTGACCGCCAGATATGGGATTAATCGATCATAGTGCAAGAGTGATGGCGCGGACAGGTGATTTCGTGAAGGTCTTTTGCCTCGGGGACTGGATACAACGGCACGGCTGAGACAATAGCAATGGCCGAGGTCCCTTTCCGCGTCGCAAAGTTCGAACACAGCAGTCTTGCTCTTGTGCTGCTGTGGTGTGACGGGGACTGACGGCCAGGCCGTGAATCTGTGCGACTGTGCTATTCAGGGTCGACCGTCGAAGACAGAGGGACACAGCGCGAACATTCTCTTTCTTCTCCGTACGTCCAACAGAGAACGCGTGGATGACCGAAGAGCAGACGAAATCACGAAGTGACAGAAATCAAATGCCCAGGCGGCAGCACCAGAACCTCGGGATGTGACAGTTACGTGACACACGCCTCGCAGGCTGTATCCGTAGACTCCGACAATCTCGCAGCACGGCACGCACGGGTGATCTCGTGGCATGTTTGGCGTAGTAGCGCAGAGTCACTGAAGCATTTCCGTAGGGTAACATTGGTGGTCAGCAACCAGAAACGAATTCAGTATTCACAGTATAGCCTGTATAGGGAGATCTCGGCAGTGTACGGGAAAGGGAGGGGCCTAAAATTCCACGATTTGCTCATCTATCCGCACTTTATCCTTCTCTTTCCCGCCCCGCACGAGGAGGATAGGGTGCTGACAGCGATCATCCCGGTAGTGGTCCACGGGCGTGCTCGATGAGGCATGCGGACCCGGCTGAGAGCCTTGGAGGGGTGGGATCGGGAGAGGGAGGGGAAAGATTGATCTCATCGGCGGGGGTCGGATGGGGGTCAGATAGGTCAAGTAGGGCAGACTTCGGACTCTGGAGTTTGCTGGAACAGCAGGGCCAGTTTCTCTGGAATGTGGAAAAAGCAACTCGCAGCGGGAGGCATCTCGGCAGCCTGTGATAATGGCGTCGTCAATGTCTTTGCGGTGCGCTGGTGGCACGCAGCCTTGGCAGCCACACGCTGTTGGTAATAGTTTGAATCGCCAGAACACACAGCAGCAGCACAGTAATTAGTGGCAGGCTCAGCAGCAGGAGGATTCATGACAGCCAGTTGGAAATAAAACGCATGTCTCAAGACGGCAGGGCCAGGCGGCTGCGAAGTTCTGGCTGGCCCAGCCTGGTTCGCGCATGGCCGTTCAAGCCCCGTCCGGCCAGCCCAGTCCCAGTCGCAGTGAGCGTGACCTCGTGGTCTCGAGGATCATTGCCAGTTCTGGGACTGGTGGCTTCGTGGAGGAAGTGACTGAAGTCTGGATGGGTGTGTGTGGTCGATCGTAGGTGGCTGTGGTCCCGCGCTGGCGAACCCGTACGGAATTGGAGGGTCGGACGAAGAACGGAATCCAACGACCTGATTCAGATTGTAGGTTTGGATTTCCTCGTGTGATAATTGGTGCTGACGGGACCGTTTGGAAACTTTGCAGTCGGTTAATAAGGTTGGTCGGCATGGATATAGCTTCAACGTGCGGTGGCTGAGCAAAGCTGCGTGGGTTCACGGAGGACTCATGCGATGCTCTCATTCGCATTATTGAGGCTGGCCTAAAGGCTTCCGTCGCCCTCGTGTGAAGTATCTCTTGTAAGCACTTGGTCTCCAGACAGACGAGGATGAGAGCCTGTCGCATCTCAGGCGCGCGAGATAGACGGCAATCTACCCATCCATCCATCAATCGATAATGAGATGGGATGGATGGATGGATTCATGTACGCGAGAAGCGAATCGCTGCCCACGGGGTCGGGTATGTACGATGACCGCTGGGTGACCTCCTCCTGGGTCGGCACGTCAGGTCGCAGCAGGCGGCATACATTCAGGTTGACGCGGTAGGCGATGATTGGGCTGGTGTGAATCAGGGACGATGCGACGGCGTCCAATCCAAGGGTCAATTGACTCCTGGAGTGGTGTGGTAGCAGAAGCCAAAGATGCGTGTGAGTGATGTGTGAGTGAATGCGTGTGTGAATGGAGGATGAGTCTGACATGTGAAAAGGAGATCAGGGACTGCCTGTCTCACTCTCAACCACTGAAGCTCAGAGCAGAGCTATCAACTGCGCCGCGAATGACAAGGCCGCTGAATCCTGCAACGGAAATAGTACCCCCGTCCAATAATTTGAGCCTTGGGTAACGTGGTGAGGGGCCTCTCATCCGTCAAGAGACGCGCTCTCAGAGTCGAGATCAAGCTGGGAATGAATGATACTTGTGCTAGCTACCGTAGTCTCACACCAGCTTTGCCTCTGCAGCTGCTGCGCGCACTCACTCATGTGACTATTTCCTTGTCATCCCAATGTTCCTCCTCTGTATGGTTCTGAGCAATGGGCATGTTGTTTTGGCTTGTGATACGTGATCCTCGCGATACCACCTCGTCGTCTCGTGAAGGCTACATAGTACCAAAGTAAGAGGTGCTCATATTGCCTTTTACGGAGAGACGCATGATGATGGGGGTGGGTGAAAGACAATCCTCATAATTCATTCGTTCATGCTCACTGGCATCGAACTCACTCGCTTTCATTAAGCATTTAGCATTACAACCTTTTACCAAAGAGACCAGCCCTAATCAAGCCCTCCTTCGCAGGAGATTTCGCAATATTCTGCCCCTCCTTCACGAAAATCCCCAGGAAAGCAGAGCCAGCCCAAAAGGAGGGGTGAAGGCGCAACACAGTGACACACACACACACACAACGTTCGACTCATTCTTCCACTCCGCACACACACCACTTGCTCCGCCAAACTCCATGCCTGGACCTTGCCCGGCGCTCTAGCGACATCGGCGGTTGCGCGGGAAGAATCCCAGTGAGGGGCCGCCGTGGGAACTCTAGACTTTCTTGACATGGGGGAGAACCTTGCCGCCCTGCACGACCAGCCCACAGCGTCTCGCCTTGACTCTCTTTTTCAATCGTTCTTGACCGTGAATGCACGCTCATCCAACCCACTCAAAGCCAAGGGAGAGTCAAAACGTCGTACTTGTCACTGTCAAGAGTGAACGAAGCTAGCGGGTGGACCGAAACGTCAGAAGAAACGAAGCGAGACGTTTTGCTGGTTTGATTAATACAAACAAAACATTCATAGTCGCGCCAACCGAGGACTGACGCCCAGCTTTTTCAGCTCTCGGCTTTTTCATTGTTCAGTAACAGCGTTCCTCAAAGAAAAAGAGCCGAAGCTCATGCCGGCCAGGAGTGCCTCGTTCTCAGGTAGAGAAAGGGTACGGTATGCTCACTGACATGACTTGACGAGATTCAAGGGCCGCCATCCCGTTCCCGCCCGTCAATTCACGCAGCAAAGTGAAGCTAGAGAAGCAGCGCCGCCGTCCTACTGTTCTAGTCGCCGCGACTTAAACTCTCGGGCTGCTCTCCGGCCGTCTTAAGCTCCCAGGTCGTCTCTTCAATAGTGTGAAAGAGCTAGCCCTCATTCCATCTCCACGAGCCGTCGAACAGCGCATCAAAGGTGGAGTGATATCAACACCACGTCGCCGGGCCATCCTCGTCTCGAAATGGAGGCTTTTCCGTCAGGCCTTTGAATGCCCTCTTTCAATCACACAAACAAACACGCGTTCAGCACACACTCTTTCAGTGACTACAGTTCTCATCTCATCTTCAGTTACTCACTTTTCTCGTATCTTTCATTTCCCCTCAATCTCATCATATCGATTCTCGACTCTGCCCATCTCATCCCACACGCGTCCACTCGTGCGTCACCGCTACTCCGACTGGGAGAGGCTTGGGAGGATTTAAGCCCCCTCCTCGGAAGTTGTCGAGCTTTTCCTGCAACAACATCAGCGCTTTACGCAATTCAGGCCCTACAACCCTTCTCCTGTGCCAGGGACCCATTCCGCGATCCGCCGCCTCGCATGTGCAGTCTCTCACTTGCACGCAACCACGCGCATGAAGCCCATCATAGGTACATAGCAAAACAGACAATAATTGCAGGCCAACTCTATGGTCCTGAGCTGTTCCTCTTACGGATGAAGGCCGAGTACGGTCTAGAAAAGGGTACCTACACTACACACTACACGAACCATGACACACAACACACCAGGCGCCCCTCTCAGCCTCTCTTAGTCTTCTCTCCTTTCACCCAAAAAGAACATTAGCTGCATGAACAGAGAGGCGCCGCAACGCAACTTGAGACGACAACGTGAAAGATCAACGCGAATCCTCTATCCGTAAAGCGCAACGCCTCCCGCCAGCAGCGGGCGAGAGGGCAAAATTCACTACCACCTGCATGCTGGAAGTGGATATCCTGTGCCTCTGCAAGTCTCTTGTGTTACTGTTTTGCTTCCCAAGTGCCCACCCACTGTGACTCGCCTCCCCCATCTTTATCATCTCCACCGTGTTGCGTCAAGAGGCCTGGAGGGCAACACAACGCCCAGAGGTTCTAGACTCAACTCGACTCCAGTCCGTCGCCGGTGGCTCGCCTTTAACGCTGCTTCTTCTAAACCGTCCAAGTTAGCACTTAGGTACCGCTCTCTCATCTCATCCCAAAGATGCGGTTTTTATCGCTGGGATTATCTCTTAGCGTGTAGCGCATCGCCGGGCGACTACATCATCGTCTCAAGTTTCGAAACTCTGCGACACGAAAGGCCCTTTTCCCTTTTCCTTTCCTGTCCTTTGGCCTCTGCCCCTCCCCCTCTTCTCTGTAGTTGGCGTACAGGCTTCTACCCTCCTCGGTTTTCTCCCGCTCTCTTGTCAAAGGACAAACCTGCGTCTGAAGAAAAGGTCGATCGGGACCTGGTGCCGGTAAAAACTGTGCAAAGGCGCTGCAGACTCGAACTTCTTCGGCCGCTGTTCACTTCTAATTCCCGATATATCACCGCGCCACTTTATTTCTGCTCATTCATCTTCGATCCGTGTTTCCCTGCCCAGTTTGCTCACGCAACTTGTCTCTTACACTTGTGTGGTCTTGAGACATGCATATTGAGACAGCCTTGGGACCTCGGAATCTAGAACTTGGAGCTTCTTGACATCGGCGGCTTGTCGTCTCATCAACAAGTTACAACCGCCCTTCGCCCACCTGGCCACCTGCTGCACCTGCAGCCTGTCTACTACCCCCCTCCCGTCCCGCAGCAGCACACGACTTCGGACTTCACCCCCCCCCCCCCCTCCTCGTCTGATCTTCTGGCCGCCGGCTTGCCCTGCTGCTCTTCAGACCGTTCAGTAAGGACTCAGTAGTGTCCCGTACGCGGTCTCTGCATTACCTCCCTCTCATTCTCTCTGCTCCGTTGATCCCAGTACGGCTACTTGTCGCCCTATAAACCCTCCCAGCCATCTACAAGAATTACATCCCTCACCCCTTCAACCCGTCTCCGCTGCCAGGCCCAGCACACATTTTCCGACCTTGACAAGACGGGAAAGACATTGGCATTGTTCAATCGTCGCAGTGGGCTTCCCGCATAAACCAACTCTTAACAACAAGCACCACCCCTTACCCACCGACGCCAACGAGAAAGACAAAAACGCCAATCCGTACCGGGGGATAACCTCGCAGCTCATCCCGGCAGGCATAGCAGCAGCCACATCATCCACCCACGCATAAACGGCGATCAACCCAACCAAACAACTCCAAGCTTCTTTCTCGAGGCGGTGTCTGTACCTACATATTTCCATCCCGCGCCCTCCCTCCACCGTCTGTCTCTCTCCGGACGACCCCCCTTCTGCCGTCACCCCACGCTGCAAAGTCCTGGCGGGCAATGAAGAAGAAAGAATATCAACAACAGTCTCATTATCAGAAGCAAGACTGAGAAGAGAGAGAGGGCTTTGGTCAAACCAGCAGCTGCCAACGCCGCCCGCCTCCATACACTCCATCGATCGATACATCTCACATCCCCCTCCATTCCTCAGCAAGACATCCCAGGTCCCAGCTGCAGCACCACGAGACCCCATCGGCGCCTCACCGCAACATCCTGACCCAATCACGGCCCTCTAGCCCGCCCACGACGACAACTCCCCCTGCCACCCTCGACCGGGGTCTATCAAACCCAGCAGCACCAGGACCTCACGATCACCACACAAAATAGGCCCTGTACCCGTTCTCGATTCGCAATAGTTGCATCGTCCACTTCTGGCCCTGTAAGGACCTGCATCTCCCGCCTTTCAAAACAACAACACTTCCCTTCTCCTCCTGTACTGCGTAACCAAAAAGGGCCACGAACAGGGGGCTTTCCACGAGACGAACTGTCGAACCAGTACGCCAACGAGTCCACTCCGACACTTTTGTCGTCAGATCAACAGGAACCTAGAAACGGGGGACCCTCATCGGAGGGGTCTAGGTTTTTTTCTCTCCTTTCGTTTATTGACCGCAACTTCACACACAATCGAACGCTCCGTTCAAATCTCGTACCTCATCTCCGCCTTTTTCTCTCATCATCTCGTCAACTGGGGTTTATTTAATACAATAAACATCCTCCCCTCCCCCTTCCCCAGTGTCCCTGGGAGGCCTTTCCGCAAGCGAGATTCATCCCCTCGACTCGACGTCTTTACCTTCGCAGCTTGAAGCTTGGTTCCTAAAAGCTCGCTGGTCGGCATCGCGTTTCTTCCAACTCGTCACAGAAGTACAATAAGCGCAACCACCTTCGCTATCGCATCTCTTCGTTCGCCTGTGCTCGATCAAGTGAGGAGGGAAATCATCCAATGGCTTCATGACGAGGAATTCACTTTCTATCGTTCCGAGTTCTATTATACAAAAACATCATATACACCTTTAGTCACAAAGCATTTTCAAACACCGCCTGAAGCTTGCGTGAGAGAATATCTACCCGTTGGACTCTTCTCACCGGCCAAACGCACAAACGCACAACAACACATTCCCAAATCGATAAAGACAACAAAAACCACAAAACATGTCTCGCCTCTCACCCTTCCCCTCCAACATGACCTTCCGGACTGAGTCCCGCGCCAGCGTCGCCGCCTCCGACACGACGTACTACACCTGCGCCTACCAAAGCTTCCACGACGTAGAGCTTTACGCCCCGAGCTCCCCGCCCTCAAAGACCCCCGTCCCCGCCCCGACCTCGGCCCCGATCCGAGCCCCGGCGCCGGCCCCTTCACACTACCACCACTTCCCGTCACCGCACCCGCAACACCACAAGGACAAGGAACCCGAACCCGCCGAGATGCGCCGTCAAGACTCGGGCTACGAGTCCCTGCCCCCGCGGTCCTCCTTCTCCAACCCCCGTCGCACATCAACGGCCTCATCCTCCCAGTCCTCCTCCACGGCCGCCGCTGTCCCCCGCTCCCGTGGTCGTCCGACAGTGCGCCGCGCAGCAAAGACGAGCCCGTACCCGGCGACAACGGCACGTACTAGCGGAAGCAGTCTCTACCACCCCCAACAACGCCCACACGCCCAGCCGCAGGCAACCTTCTTCCATTTCCCGGCGCATCCAACAGACGTCGAACTCGCCGCCCGTCGGCCCTCGCGCCGCGGCGACGATCTCGAGCTCGACCAGCGCCAGCTCCTCCTCTCCTCGCCCGGTAGTCACTCCCACCCCCAGCAGCATCAGCGGGACAGCCAAGAATGCACGGAGCTCGCGCCCCCGCTGCCGCCGCAGGCAACGCACTACTGGACCAGCGACCGCACGCGGAGGCTTGAGTACGCCGCCATCGACGCCGCAAGGACGGGCGTTAAGGGGTGGATGAAGAGGCATCTTGTTCCGGACTGCTTTGTGCCCAAGGAGAAGCACGTTGCGTTCGACGACGACACGGGTAGTGTGCGGCGGTACAGGCTCGAACTTGATGAGGACATGCCGTGCGAGAAGGGGTGTGGTGGGCGGAAGAGGGGTTGGTTTGGGTGGACTCGCTCCAAGACGGCTTGAGTCTCCTTTACCTTCACACGCTTCTTGCTTGATTTTTACGTCGTTTTCCTTTTGGTCCTTGATGCTGGTGTTGATTGTCTGGGGTTTTGATTTCGGAATCATGGATTGGAAAGGGGATGGGAATTGCATTGGCATCATTGAGTCGGCGCGGCATTTGCACAAGCGGCTGGGCAAGGCTGCATTGGCGTTTTATACCCAGCATTTGGTATCGTTGGATTCTTCGTCATACTGTTGTTTTCGTCTTTTCTTTATCGCATAATCTTGTTTTTAATGTTTTATTGTTCTGGTTGTTGAGATTCTCTTGGAAACGGGGGATGAAGACACGGAGAGAGTTGAAGTTTGAGTATCAGAATGGCATAGCGACACATAGATGATAGACGACGACACGAGACTTGGAAGATTGGAGAGAAGCGAGTCAGAGAAACAAATGTCTTTTTTGAGGGCTACAGTTACTCGTATACAGACTGATAGTTATTTACACATGTAGTCTCCAAGAGATTCAATTACATATCCACATACACGCCTACATCATATTTTACATGCCTTCTTTGACAATGTCATTGGCCGTGACCTTCATCAATCATACTTGCCCGTGGACAAGTGAGGCTCTTTTCATCTGATATTCCCATTAAACTGCCATCTGATGTTGTGGCAGATAGTGTCAACATCTTCCAGCCTACTGCAACACCACTGAATCTCTGCATACACCGCTAGTCTCCAAGACCCATTTGCAAAAAGCCTACATGAGCCTATCTGTCTGCACACTCGAAAAGCCTGGTGTCCTCCCGCCCGTCCGGAGCCGGAACACATTAGGCGGACCGGACCGGACAAGCCGCCATTCCGGGCGAAAGAAGCGGTGAAGAATTGAGTTATCACGACCCGCTTTGGGGGCTTCGCTAGGAATCTTGCGGCTCTTCCCCGGGGACGGGGGTCAGTATTAACAGGGGCTAGCCGAGATTCATTCCAGTCCTTTCTTGCTTAAACGGTGACTCCGGTGATGACCGGAGCCGACTAGCTAGGGGTCCTGTAGGCATGGCATCCGACTTCTGGCCTGAGAATGCAGAGGCTGGCGGTGTTGCTGATACACGTTAAGCGTGAGGCTGAAGTCAACCACCTCTTGTCTCCCGTCGATCTTCGATAGTGTCACATTAAGTTGCTATCTACTGGTCTCTCTCTCGTCGGCCTACACATCAACGACTTCACCGCCTATCCCAGCCACATCGGTCCCGTCAGAAAGCATCGCAGCCGCGAACCCAATCCTCCTCGCGCGGACACACAAGGACTACTGAAACTTCCGATCTCATCCCGAGATTCGACCCTCAAACTCAAGATAGCCTCACCTCGCGGCCTTGACGCACTCAATCACGGCAAGGTGCCGCCACGGTCCCTGACCCGTAGACACGCTCTTGATCGCGAGGCCCGCCCTCCCGAGAATGTCGGTCCAGCACTCGAGCGATCTTTGCTTGCCGCCAAAGGTGAGCATCATGAAGTCGAGCATCGTGGAGGTGTAGTGCGGCGGGTTCCCCATCACGTCCTCCTGGATTAGGAGCCGGCTGTCCTCCGCCATGGCTTCGGCGATGATGCGGAGCATGTTGACACCCAGCTCGTCGCCGTAGTTGTGTAGACACCGGCGGATCCAGTAGGTCAAGGCACCTTGAAGTCATGACACGGTCAGCTACCACAGACTCCTTGCGATGTAAAGGCAAGTGCATCTGGCTTCACCAAGCGGTGAACCAGCGAAATTTCGAGAAGATATCATCTCACCTTTAACAGGCTGCTCCTTGTGGAAATCAATAACCTGCTTCTGCACCAACCTCATATCCTCATCATCAAGCTTCCTCACAGCCTCCACCACTTCAGCACGATCCTGCAACACACACCTCTCCAACGGAAGCCCAGGGTTCTCGCGATGAATCGCCTTGATAGACTGACCCCGTCCCGCACCGACATCGACAAAGAGTGGCCGGTCGCTTGCGTTCTCACGAGCGTACTCGACAACCCACCCAAAGTCGTAGATGCCCGAAATGGGCATCTTCTCTTCGATAGGACCCATGGCGCGCAGGAACCGCTGCATCCGCGGCGGGTCGTGCTGCAGCATCTCGTACCAGCCGTACTCTGGCACGCCGTACGCGTACGTGCCGGGGACGTTGTTAAGAGTCTGTGGTTCTTTGCGGCCGTACTTTTCGAAGTAGGCTGGCATGTGGACGTACGGTACCAGGCCGTTTTCCCATCTGTGCTACGGCGTTAGTGAGGGATTCGCGAGGTGGTGATGGCGCTTGAGGAGGCAGGGGGAGAACAGACGCCATGCCGACAATTTGTCCCGCTGGGTGACCGTCGATGTAGATGCGAGAGCGCTTTGTGTGCGCGACGGAGTCGTCGCCGACTTGTTGTAGGATGCCCATTGAAGTTAACACACCACCAGTCCGTCCTGAACAAGTGTTACCAGAATATTCCCAATAGCTTCAATGGATTGGCCCTGAGGCAGTGCATTTCAAACTCACGTATCAGCGATACATCGGCGTCGACCTTCTTGGCCAGTTCACCGTACGAGATACTGCCTTCGGATGGGATGTGATCATAAACCTTCCATTCCCAAAAGAGCCGGTTCGCGCCCAGCTGCGCGACCTGCGCCGTGGCATCGAACCACTCATCGCCGGGATCTTTGACGGCGTTGATGAGCTTATTCGCCGCATCGATGATGCGCCGCCGTTGGCCCTTGTCCAAGTCACCCCCGGACGGTCCGGGACTCGTCACGAAGCTCTGGAGGGCCGCGTTGACTTCTTCCGTCGCTGCCGCGGCCTCCTCCCGGATCTGAGCGCCAATGTCGCTTGTCATTTTCGGTGTGGGACCCCGAAGCAAACAAAGTTCTACCGGGTCGCTGAGCGGCGCGGAATTTGCACGGCCGTGTTACACGGAGAATGTGATTACGTTCCCTTTCCGAACGAAGTTATGTGGATTCTGCTGCAGGTTTGCAGATCAACGGTGTGATTGCATGGGAAGCAAGTTGACTACGCCGCACGGGAAACCGGGCACACGGGATTTGACAGGCGTCGCGTTGTTGGAGAATGTACGAGTACGGAATGTGGGTGAGATGGGATGATGAACTGTGCCGTCCAGTAACAAGTCAAGCGCACATAAAGTTTCAGCAATGGATGTTGAGATCGGAGAGGGGAGCAATGACTTGAGGGGAGAGGAAAAAGCGCGCAAAAAAAGAACCTTTGGTCCGCATTTCCCTCCTGATGCGCCTCAAGTTCCCAAGCTCCCAAGCTTCTCCTCACTCGATGCGGTGATGCTACGTCCAGGGATGGACGGTAGCTGGATGCGGCAGCTCGGTGTGGTGTCTCAACCCACGTCGGTGATAACGTTCCGCGGTCGTCTAGTCCTACATGTTTCTGCATGAATTGGGGACACATTCCTCGAAGGATCGGAGGGGTTTCAACCGGCTAGCCAATGGCGCAAACGCAGCTACTGTCAAGCTAAAGCAGCACAACCAGTCGAGCCACAAGAATTGAGTGAAAGAGGAGGGGGGCCACAGACGTGGACTGACGGTCCGGCGGCTGGAGGACCTCGACTTTCAGAAGAGGAGGGGGGGGAGGAGAAAGAAGGACCGCGTGCTTGAAAGAAACCCGGCCAAACAAGACGGAGAAACAGAGACATCTCGGAGCGCCACTGAATGACGGCAGAGCGTTCAGCTCTCTCACAGACACAATCGAGGAGTCTGCCGTGTCCAGCTATTCTGCTCATGGCCCACGCTCCGGGAATAGTCTGGTGAGAAAAGGAATCGGCCTCTGTACTAACACTTCTAGACCGTGGCGCCGGTCTCCTACCAAACCCGGCTAAAGTTGTTCAGGACGCAGCTTGATAGGTCTGTTGAGCAAAGAGGATGGCGCAGGGGCATTGAAGTCGACTGAGCCGACATGCCACTTTGGTACGCAGACACACTTCAGAAGCCCAGACGTTTCCTTTTCGTCGAGCTGCTGCTGATGTGCCGCTGATAGACAAGAACAAAAGGTCCGAAGCCGTAGGGTAAGGAATGTAGAAAAAAGAAACAAACGAACCCCGAAACTCCGGTCTCAACGGCTTTCATTGTGGGCTTTTCCTGTCTTCCACTTTCTTCTTTTTCTTCGCCAGATGGTCATTCGACTTTGCTCATACCAGACTGGCTCGGTCCACGTTATTCCCCCCTAACCACTCTGCCTTTCTCCTACGTACGGGGTGCCGCTCCTAAGGAACCGTTTAAGGTTTCTGACAGAAAGACACTTATGTTCCTGGACCTGGTCAAAGACCCCAGCACGCGCTCCCCCTCTCCGTCTCATTCTTACGTTCGCGAATCTCCAGTTCAACGTCCAGTTTGGGCACATCCTGGCCAGACACACGAGCCCTCACTTGAGAACCCCAGGCGACGTCGATCGGAGACGGCGGTATCAATCGCTCCTCGGTGACAGAGTCGAGCAGGAACCGCGGGAAGGGAAACGGGACAGAATAAGCCGCTCGTACGTCTTCTTCTCGAGCCTGGTCTGAGCCAGCATCGCACAAGTCATGGCGGACACCACCACAGCAAGGGCAGAAGCCGACCAGCCCGAAAAGTCACCCTCCCCCCCTCTGCCTCAATCGGGACACCGCTCGCGATCAGGATCGGGCGGACGGCAGACACCACCACAGCAGGACTTTGAAGCGGAGAACGTGGTCGAGGCCGACACGGAAGATGACGGCGCGTCGTCGCGGGCGGGGGACGAGGTATGGGACGAAGGGTTCGACGGCAGCAGCATCGGCAACCACTCGGCCTCGACGTCGCTATCCAACAGCGTGCGCGACTACGTCTTTGAGAACACCCGGCGGTATCACAAGTACATGGAGGGCCGGTACCTGATGCCCAACGACGAGCCGGAGCAGGAGCGCGAGGATATGAAGCATGCCATGTGCGTCAATGTCATGGATGGAAAGCTTCATTGCGCGCCGTTGGAGAATCCGCAAAAGATTATTGATATTGGTACGGGGACGGGGATCTGGGCTATTGATAGTGAGTTCCCTTTTCGCATGATCGTCTGCTTTTAAGTATGCTATTTTGATAGCGTCTTCATGATAGACATGATGGCATCTAGACGATTAGTCTGGACAACCCTTCACCAGACGACATTCTTGAATGCCCAAATGACCTTGAGCAAGTACTGACACCATCTCAAGTGGGCGATGAGTACCCAGAAGCAGACATATCCGGCATCGACCTGAGCCCAATCCAACCAACCTGGGTACCCCCCAACGTCCGCTTCGTCGTCGACGATGCAGAGGCAGAATGGGTCTGGCCACCATCCTCCCTCGACTTCGTGCACGCGCGGCACATGTGCATGGCCGTCAAGAACTGGCCGCGCATGCTCTCCCAAGCTTTCACCGCGCTGAAGCCGGGTGGCTGGGTCGAGCTGCAGGAGTTGCGGTTCGTCCTGCAGTGCGACGACGGAACGATGCCCGGGCCCGAGGAGTACGGCTACGGCAAGTTTGTGGACCTCTGCATGTCCGGGTTCCGGAGCTTCGGCATCAACCCGCTGGCGATGGAGAGGAACTCGGAGATGCTCCGCGAGAGTGGGTTTGAGAATGTTGTTGAAAAGGTGTGGAAGGTGCCCATCGGGACGTGGCCGCGGGACCAGAAGCTCAAGACGATTGGGTTGTATAACCGCAGCATGCTCATTGATGCGCTTCAGGCCGTGAGCATGGCGCCGTTGACAAGGGGGCTCAAATGGAGTCCTGCTGAGGTGGAGGTGTTTTTGATTGATGTGCGGAAGAGCCTGATGAATGTGTCGATACACTCGTACCTGACGTTCCATGTGGTGTTCGGGCAGAAGCCTTATGATGGCTACTAGATATGAGAGGGATTTGGCGTTTGCTGGTACAGGAGTTTGGCAGTGGTTGCACCAAGGTTGAACGGAGTTGGGAGGAAGATTTCTCAGCCATCAACTTAGGTTTCATTCGATTTCGTCAGGGCCACGATGTCCGTGAACTATCAGCACCGAGTGCCACAGATACCTCATTACATGACAAGCCACCATTCTCCTATGCCCTTCGTGGTGGACCAAGACAGTACGATCAAGCAGGCCGTCTATATAGGGTAGGTACCTAAAGTCTCAAGGAGTTGCTGGCTGAGGGTACTAGATGTTCCCCTCAACTACTTCAGAAGTACTCCCAGTACGATCTGAGATCTCCCGTTAATCTACACATCAATCATAGCATCAGCGACAACAGGTCGATGATCTGATATATACACGCCATCGTCAAAATGATTCGGCAGAACCGCATGAGTCAAGAAGTCCATCCCTCTGACCGTCGGATCGCGCACAAACAAGTGGTCAAGAAAAGTATCATCCGACGTGTCATCCGTGAACGCAGTGTACGTCTTCGAGTATCCCACCCTCCTAGACTCAGGAACTACATCCCGAACATCGTGCAAGTTCTCATCCGCGATCAAAATCTGATACGCCGCATTATCCGGCTCGATGTTCAAGTCGCCGCCCAGAAACACCGGCACAGCCCCCTCTGTCGAGTTCTCCCACTCCTTCGCCAAGCTGACCAAGAGCTCTGCACTATGTTCCCTTGCAACCTGACCCACGTGGTCAAAGTGCGTGCACATATACACCAGCGGCAGTCCACTCTCTACATGCTGGAACGACGCGACGGTGACGATGCGCGGGAGCGCGGCGTCCCAGCCCTTGGACCCGGGGACATCAGGTGTTTCGCTCAACCAGTACGTCCGGTTCTCCGTGAGAGTCCAAGTGCCCGGCCGATAGTAGATTGGCGAAAACTCCCCGGCAGCGACGCCGTCATCACGGCCGACGCCGACGTGGGACCAGGCTTGGCCCAGGTCTTGGGCGATGTCGAGGAGTTGTTCTTCGACAACTTCTTGCATGCAGACAAGTGATTCGGGCCGGGCTGCGGTCTCGTAGTTGAGCTGAGAGAAGAGGTGAGGTCTGCGGGCGGACCAAGGTGCTTCGTTGGTTCCTGGGTCTGGGGTGGCCCAACGGATGTTGTAGGTTATGAAGCGTAGAGCGAGGTCGGATGATTGGCAACTGACCAGGCTCGCTCCAAATAACAACGTTGTGACCAGGTAAGACTTCATTGCTGCTTGAAAGGAAGTACGCCTTAGACTCGTTTTACATGTGGCACGGCAGTACAAAATGAATGGAACCAGAACAGCATTTATGACTAGAATCTTTGGTCTGAAGGCTTCCGGAACCTTTACTCTTCGAAACACACATGTTGAATACGATCGGGTGAGGGGAAGCACACTGAGAATCCGGATGGCACGCTCGCAGCTGCAAGTCGTCGTCACATCGTTATTTCAACAAGTCTATTTCTTGACCTTCCGCTTCAGGTTACCGTTAGGCCGGCAATGTTTACCCACGTTTCTCTAATCGACGGCGGGCTCCGGGTTCACGTGGGATCCCAGTGGCCGCTCATTCGCCGAGAAAGTGGATACCATCCGGCCAAGGAGGGGTCGACGCCGGGTCGGAGGCCTTCTCAAGGTGATGGGGCAGCACGGCATCGGGCTTCCCCCCCTCGGAGCCCGCTTCTAGTCTATCGGCTTACTGATGAACTTAACAATCATCACTAGAAGGAGCTCTTGAGCCTCAAAAAAGTCGCTCGAAAAGCTCCATGCCATCATCCCTTCTTAGCTTCTTCGAAGCTTACCCGGTTGAGGCATAGATCGCTGCGCTTGTCTGTTTGGCACTGAGGCTCTGGGCCTCGAACTTGTCTTTTCAAGGTTCATGGGATTATGAGAATGGATATCTCGCTCGCCAGCCAAGACACTCGATCCCAATCTTGCGCCTCAGCAAATTGCCAGAGCTCCTGAATTTCGACCAGCACCGAAACTCTCTTTTTGCCAAGATTTGCCCCAGGTGCTATCCCTAAGGGGGTTCACCGCTCAACACATAACAGTTTCAACGATATTTCAACTCCTCTTGAGTCTTATCAGATCATGTCCGCGGGCTGGAAATGGCATTTTGCCCGAATAGTACTTTCCCTGTACTCAAGCTTCACCGTTATCCTGCATTCTTACCGCAGTACCTATAGGTGGCAGTGAGAATCGACACAGGTTCACACCCACGAGCAACTTCTCTTCTTGGCTCGGCTATCGGATCTGCCCTGTCTCGCACTGACATAAAAGCCGGATATTCCACTTTGTGCGTAAATCCTCAATAATACGAGCCACGAGGTTCTCCTCCTCGTCCACCCACATTCCCGATCCATTATTGGGGGCTGGGCCGCAGGGCAGGTGTTCCTTCGTTGGAAGCTGGGCTCCATCCAGTTCATTTATGCATTGATGCTGAAGAGGCCAGAGCGCCGTTCAGGGGCAGAGCTTCTTGCAGGGACAGGGTTCAAACACGTGTGCTGACAGCCACTATGTTCATGATGCCCGGTGGGATCTTTTCTGCCCATTTACTTTTTGTCACCCATGTGGAGTTTCTGCTGTCAAAGAAGCGGAACAGAGGCTAAAACAAGAGGGTTTTTGGGTCATCATTGGCTAGTGGGAGGATTTCTGCTGCAGTTATTTTGGCCACTGCCTTGGTTTTTGATTAATTTCCGTTGACAAAACGCGCACGTCAGGTTGGAGTAAGGTTGCATCCCAAGTGGATATTCTACAGGATTTTATACATTAGTCTGAAAACTAGCATCCGTACCTTTGACATTCCAACATCCACCCGGTTATTCACGTCCCTTCCTTTCAGTGACGATCCATAGACCCAGGACGACCACCTGAACCTCTCATGTCGTGTGACATTTCAATGTCGACCTGATATGTGTACTGCGCGTGAATGCCACCCTTTTGGTCACTCGGCAGCAAATCCCCCTTATCCGAGTCGCCGTCCTGGAGGCGTTCCCAGGTCTCGTCCCCTCTGCCGTGCACCGTAGCCAGGCTGAAGCCCACGTCGGTCGGGTTGCGGAATCGGTCGCGGCTCCTGGGCTCGAGCGGCTTGCTTCCGATGGTGAATAGACCCGTTTTGGTCCCGCTCCCGCTCGGGTTCGTCTTTTCCGACGTGCCGCGAGTTCGCGCGATGAAACGGCGTAGCGAGGGGACCGATGAGGCGATGCAGCCGATTCCGGTCTCGATGTTGGAGCAGAGCATCGTGTGGGCGACCCAGACTGGAAAGGGCCCTGGTCAGTTTTTCCATGACGCAATGGATTTGATACTTGGGAACCGGAAGAAGGGGAGTGCTTTACTCACATTGAAGGTCTGTCTGGCCTTTGAATTTGTTGACATAGGGGATACGGACCATGGTGATGATAGATGCCCTGGAGCTGCGTTAGTCTTGATGTCGTGGTCTGCTTTCCTGCAATGGTCAAACTTACACCGAGGCAAAGGACAACAGACCAAAGACCTGGAGTTTCGTCTGCGTCTTCATCTGCGTGCCCCAGAGAATGATAGCAGGCACAACAACCAAAGCCAGATCCGTCACAATAGCCGAACTCGTCGCAACGTGGCCGATGGCGATGAGGACATCAACAGAGCTGCACGTTCCCTCGCCACTGAGAATCATCGTGGGCGTCCAGATGGCCTCGACCGGCTGACAGTATAACAGCGTTCCGATAAAGGTGATCATGAAAGAAGCCCACGTGACGCCGAGCAGGACCCAGACCGTGATGCGCAGAGCATTGTTCGTCGTGATGATTCGTTGGATGGTGAGGCAGACGGATGACTTGACGAGGGCGAGGGCGACGACGTATATCAAGATCCAGATGATGTAGATCTTGAGGGCCTCTGAGAACATCCACATGTTGAGCTTTTCTTGCAACGTGCCCAACCCGACGAGGCAGCCGTATATCGTCAGTCCCACGCTTGGTACGTAAACCACCTTTTCACAGGGCAGATTAGCGAAGCTATCCGGTTTCTTCGAAATTGTAAGAGTGGCATACCGTTCCCGCGAGCATCAGTCCATCGTCTAGGCCAAATGTGCCCTCAACGAGGCGCACGCTCGTTCGTACGCCGACACATATCACCGATATGACGAGGAAGACGGATGATATGATGATGATGGCTAGTGGCAGGTGCTCCGGCTCGAGGATTCGTAGATCGGGGTCGACATTCGTTGACAAGGACATATTGGGCGACACGTGGTCTTTGATCAAATCCTTTCTTTTCGTTAAGAAGCAATCCACCCTCACGCCACGGTTTTCGAATGTGGTGTTGACAACAAAAAGTAGGCACTCCCCGAGTTATAAACCTCCGGGTAGAACCCTCTTCGGGGCTTCAAGTGCCGCAGCCGCAGCCTGCAGATCTATACTACTAATGCAGGGGAGCAGGATGGGCCGCTTGGGAACTAAATTCAGTTCCGGTAGTAGGAGGCGGCGTAGCAGTGGTAGTCTTGGGTCTTGGACTGCTCGAAAAGATCAGAACCGGGGATCATGTTCCTGGTTTCCATGGATGCAACCCCAGATATTAACATTTGGGGGGCGCTACTTTGACACTTTGACACTTCGAGAACTGTCATAGACCTCGTAGATGCTCATAGGCTTGCCACTGGTCAAGAAAACCTGATGCAACCAACAGGGACCGCCTTCCAACAAGAAGGGGGCCATAGACCCATGGGCCATGGCAACCGGATGGCCTGGAAGAGGAAAAAAGTCAAGAAGCAGTTCTCGAACTGGGTCTTATTTGCCCACTTTCCCGTCGCCAATGATCACTAATGAAGGAACCGGTCTTCAGGCCGAGAAGGCCCGGGTTGGTTGGAATTGGGGGCCGCTAGCAAAGGCGGCACAACGCTCAGGGGTCCGTTGCAAGAGGATGAGCATCCACCGCTCAAGGACTCCACAGCACTAGGCGAAAGACATCACCAACGTCCGAAGAGAAGCGTCGAAAAAGTTGCATGGAAGGATGGGCTTGACAGTCGACCAATGACGGGATCTGACATGTCGCATGGCAGAACGGCGCTAGTTGAAGCAGCGAAATCCTCTGCCACGATCGTTTTTGGGGGTTGAAACATGTCGATCACTACGACGTCGAAGGGGGCCACAATTGGGATCATCGCCGGCCACAGTAAGTATTCTACGATGGAATTATGGGAGCCGTTGTTGGACGGTCATCTCGTACGAGGATAAGACGAGCCGTTCTGCCGCTTTCGGGTTCCAAGATGTGATATGCCCAGTTCTGATCTGACCGGTCAACGCCCCCGGTTGTGAAAAGCTCGAAAGAAAGGGACAACCAACCCGAGCCGTCCCGAATAGGTTTATTCGTTCATCCTGGGGCACACATGCACGGGGGTTTCTATGCGTAGCGAGACGAGGGCATCCACTCTAGTATGCATGTTTTTGGAATAGTTGAGATTAAGAAATAAACTAAGACGGCCGGGAACGCGGCACCTGTGATAATTAAGTCTAACCATGGGAAACAATCTAAGACTGTTAGACTATCGTCACCCGCACGCCATTCGACCCCGGCTTAGTCACGGGAATGAACATGTCGTGATCGTAAGCAACGTCCTCGTCCGTCGTCTCATACAGACGCATCTTGGGTAGAACACGCAGAGCAAGCGCCGTCAAGCACAAGTTGAGCTCACACAAGGCAAGGCTGTTCAAAAACAAGTCAGCAAACACGGTTCCCACCAAGTCAAGAAGATTTCAACTCACTTCATGCCTAAGCAAGATCTGCTGCCCTTGGAAAAGGCAAGCATACCCTTCTCAACATCCTTTCGGCGTTGGTTGTTCTCGTCCAGCCAGCGCTCGGGAATAAACTGATACGAGTCGGGGAACACAGTCTCGTCATGGTGCGTGATCACAGCAGACATGCCAACAGCGTAGCCAGCAGGAATGACATACTCGACAGGCTTCTTGTTGAACTCGCCGCGGTAGACCAGGTTCTCCTCAGTAGGCACACGAGCAGTACGCGCAGAGACACCGTACGAAAGGCGAAGGCCCTCCTGGAGGACAGCACCCAGATAAGGCAGGTTCTCGAGACTCGTCCAGCCGGGGAGGTGCTTGGGGTCGTCGACGACGGCCTTCAGCTCGTCCTGGAGCTTCTTGAGCAGATGGGGCTTGGTGAGGAGGTGGTACGTGATGACGCCCAGGGCCCAGCTGGTGGTCTCGGTTCCCGCGCCCACAACGGCGGCCGCCTCGTCGGCTAGGCGCTGTGGGTTCTTCTCGAGCAGCTCCAGGTCTGACTCCAGGAGGGACCCGAAGACTGTGGGGCGCTCGTGCCGGATGCCGGCGTCGAGCTCGGCTTTGGTGTGCTTCACCTTGTTGGGAATATCAATCTTGAGCGTGCGGATGAGCAGGGCAATGTCGGCAGGTAAGTAATCCACAAGCCTTTTGAGAGTTAGCATTTTCCACTGCGTCCCGGAATTGTAGATGGGCTCAAGAAGCAAACATACCACTCTCCAAGAACGGCAAAGGACTTGGTCCAGGGAAAGAAACGGAAGACAAAGACAGGTCTCAGGATGGAGGCAGTCGGCTCCCGAAAGTTGGGGTACCAGCCGTCTTGTCTGAGGAAACCGAAGCTCTCACCGAAGCAATATCCGGAGATGGCGTCAGAGGTGAAGCAGCTGTAAGCCATTGTCACGTCGAAAGCCTCCCGCTGAGAAAGCAGCTTGTCGCAAAGCTTCTGGACCAGATCGTGAACGTCGCCTTCGAGGCGCGCAATATTGCCGCGAGAGAAGAACTTGGCCAGGGGGATGCGACGAACGCGATGCGAATCATGGTTCACGGTTCCGAAGCCAGACTCGCCCAAGCTAGACAACAAATGTTTGATAAGCACTACTGCTCCTAGGCGTTCTCATCTACGTATGAAGTACTCACGCAGAACCGTTAATCTGGTGGACAGGCTTGTCGCGCTTGCGACCACTGACGGCGTAGATATCATCTGAAAAGTTGACGTCGTTGCAGTGTACTTCGTGAGGGCTGATGCGGACGATGGGGCCTTTGCGACAACATTAGATTTCGTCTTGAGTTTCCCGAAGAGTGCAGCTAGACTTACCATACTGCTCGTGCATGCGGCTAATCTCCCTGGTGTAGCGACCGAAAAGAATGACATCGTAGTAAAATTCGGGGATGTATGTGGCTGCAGACAGTTTAGGTCCGGGAATGTGGCTCAAAGGATGCAAAGGCGAGATGTTGTAGAGCGCCTTTGCAACCTGGTACAGCAGCCATAGGCCGGCAAGACCGAGCACGGTACGGGCCGAGAGGTACGACGAGGAGACGTCGAGGGGCGACGACGTAGTCTCAATGGTTGACATTGTGTTATTCCTGATTCGCCAGGGAACGGGAACTTGGGAAGGATGAGAAGGAAGCTTTCAATCACGGAATCCAGAGAGCAGAGGAGAAGGGCATTCTTCTTCGTCTCTTCTCTCACATCTCCCAAGACTTGCGCCATGGTAGAATGTGTGGAGAGTCCGGGGTGGGATGAAGATAGTCAAAGGGGCGGTCCACACGTTCTGCATTTGACCTACACCCGAAAAAGCCAGAGCACCGAAGTTTACAACGTTGGAGACATGGGTGGGTGGCATGAGCGATCAACGGGACGCGCAGGCAAGAAAACCTCGAAGAACGGCAGATGTCTCTTAGTTGTCGGTGTAGGTTCCTCATACGTGAAGGGTAAGGCGAATTGGGCTCGGAAAACTGATCATGGGCGTTTTAGGCAATCCGAATGGATGGTCTGACATTCGCACGGCAGCAATCCATTGTCTGTTCGCGCTGCAACGACACACGCAATCCCTGAATTAGGGTGCAACGGCTTTTTTCGGTGGCTCAAACTTGAACCAAAGTTGCCTAACTCGGAGATGTCAAACGGCCCGCTAAGGGGGGAGGGGGAGCTGGCTACATGGAGATTTTCTTTTCTGGGCCCGGCCAGTTGGTTGGTTGAAGAATGAGGATCCCTGAAGATTGCGGCCATGGGAAACCCTCCTTTTCTATCCCCTTGTTCAAGTTGTGGGACCCCGGACTTCTTTCGGCCATATGAAAGCCCCTAATTACGTTGCAGCCAGCGTCATTCGGTACACGTGTAGATGGGCGCGGGGAGTCGTATTCAGTGCCCGCTCAGTCTCTGGAAAGGGAATGGAAATCATGAGTGATGGAGCCTCTGGGCAGGCCGGAGTTTCGGACAACGCACCGAGTGAGTTGAGCCGACAATCATGCTCGATCGGCCTGCGGGGCCGGGTATCCACCCCGGGGCACTGCCGTACCCGGCGCCGGCTGCCTGCCAAAATTCCGTTGAACACCGTGCTTACCACTTCGGTGGTGCCACAGTTCGGTATTTGAGGCGCTACATGAATTATCTGGCAATTTGGAGCAATCATAATTAGAGGCAACGAAATGGAAGGCTCTATAGTGGTGGAAGTGAGTTCTTTTCCACTTGTGGATGGTCTTCTGTTCAGATGAGGATCTTCGATTTCTATGAAGGCCACTAAAGATTTCTTGCAGTCCAAAAAAGAACATGTAACTACCTCACTGAATGCTTCACTCCGCAAATATTGAAAGGGGCACCCTGCACCGGACTGCTCTTGATGATGGTGATGATGATGATGATGATTGAAGAATGTTCGCGACCTTAACAGTACTTGGTGTCACCAGGAGGAGCGCACTTGCAGGCCGGTCCATCAGCTGCTTGCCAAGGAACGCAGCACTATGTAGTCAATGATTAGCATCAATTCATAGCCTTTTAAAAGTGTTAATGATGAACGTACCCAGCTACCGGCGCATTCGCCAGCGCCACCGCAGTTGGCCTTCCAGCAGTTGATTTGCCTGACGAAGATGGCAGAGGCCGCCTCGCCGACCGGATTTGCCAAGGCGAGGGGAGCCGATACGAGGAGGATGAGGTTTGCGAGAGTGATGGGCTGCATGTTGGGCGAAGTGGTGCGTGAGAGTGAGGCTTGGTGGCGAACTGTGGCTAATGATGGTAATGCAATGACGAGGAGAAAAAGAAGTAGAATTGTAGAGGACATTGTCGATATCTTATACTTGTAGGGCAGAATGTGAAATCCTCGATTGACTCAAGATGCCAGTTGAAATACAGGGCTAGCAGATGATCACATTGCTGTGTTGGTCAGGATTCTGATGATGTCGTTTGGCACCAGCCATTGTTAGAAAGATTTGGAATCAGTTCCTGATACCATGAGGTCCAGTATTTCGTTTTAAGAAGCTTTACAAGCCACCGAGAACTCCGCATTGCAAAGACGGTCATGGCTTGGCGGATTGTAGGTTGCGAGTGTAGCATTTTGGTGCATTCTGGCCTCTACTGAGGATGTATAGGGTGAGGATTTAGCATCAAAGAATTCCGCCAAGTCCGTCGCTTCGGGTAGGCCCCAACTGACAATAACAGTAACGTATGGGTATCTGCTCATCGATGCCAAGCATACCTGGAAGGGAAGCTGGGCGTGAGATTCAAGCACAAAGCACACTGGCTGAGGCATGGAGGTGGTGAAATAAAGGTACCAGGCGTTCTCTACCTAAAAAGCAGATAGCCGAGCTCTTCCTAGATACGAAGACTGACACGCCTTTAGGCTGTTTTTATCCAGAGTCCCCGGCTTATTGAGCTCAAATTTCGGAATTCATCAAGTCTTCGAGGCATGAGGAGAATGACGGGCTGTAGTGATGCAAAGCTATGACTCGCGAAGTTTATAAATCTAAGAAGGCCTCCTGGATTTCACTATCGTGGCGGAATCCACTTCCTAAATCAGCTAGTATTACCGCTCAACAAAGCACAGATCTATGTTGTGTGGCGAGTTTAATCTGCCAAGGTAGTCGTATTGAAGCAGGGTGATCTTTGGCATCCCGTTGAGACCAATCGACTACCTCACCGAGAAGGCTTGCTGCTCTCTGAGAATCTCAGTCAATGATGCCGTTGGATTTGGACTTCATAGGCATCAGGCTCGCAAGGCAGACAGAGGATGGCATGCATGCATTCTAGAGACTCAGCAAGCTCGTCTAGTGGTCGCAATCACGGCTCAGAATCATGATAATGACATTGATGCTGGCTATACCATGGAAAATGACAGCTGCACAGGGCATATAGACCCGCGGAAGCATTCTTATCTCGATCCAAGTATCAATGGGAACATCCCTAGGATAGGACTTTCTGGCGGGAACATTGGTTTGAGCTAGACTTGGTAAATAATCTGAAAACTCAATGCCACAGCGAGTATCTAGTCGCCTGGATATCTACAGACTAATTGAGTACAGCACCTTGCATATGTGCAGTTACGCGGACCCTCGAATCCCATCTTCATTCCATTATCGACATTGGTGTCATGTCTTCGGGAACAGGGCCAGGGATATCCGGCCGATTGCGGAAGATGGCGAAGCACACCTCGGCGATGTCCTTGGCCATAGCCGGACTAGCCGCATCGATCTCCGCTCCGCTGTGTCCCATCCTCACAAGCTTGGCTTTCGCCGATACCATGTTGGCGATGATGAAAGCCTTCCCTACAAAGTCTTGCGTCGCGAGCCTCCTTTCGGCAATGAGGGCGTAGCGGTCGATAATATCTATGATCCGGTCTCGAAGCTCGGCGATTAACGTCCAGGGCTTGTTGTCAGTGATGGACACTTCTAGCTGAAAACAGAGGAACAACACGGCTTGTAGGGCCACTGTACGAAACAGAGATCCGGAGGTCCTCATCATGTTCACCAGTCCACCCACGTCATATGCTTTGGCCAGTTTGTTGGGAGGATCAATGGTCTCGAGGATGGAGATGGCGGTGCTGACGCACAAGGTGTGCGAGAACGCCAACGTGGAGCTTCGTTGAATGCCAAATGGTAAGTGAAGAGCAAGTAATGACCTCTGACAAAGAATGGCTGAGAAACATAGAGCAAATTTTCCCCGGTCAGGAGAGCTGTCTGCTAGCAGCGGATGTGCTGCAGCTTCAAATGTCTCCTGCAACTTTGAAGCCTCGTCGTATTTCGTGGAGCATCTGATGTCATTGAGAAAGTTGGCGATACGCATACGCGTTCTCAGAGTCAAAATCAAGTAGCCCACAGGTGACGAGTCACCTCCGGCGACGCTGCCACCTGATCTTGGAGGTGTTGGTAACGACATATCCCAGTCGTCAGGCCCTATCGTTGTCAAAACCCCCTCATTCATTGAGCTTTGTAAATCTAGCTCCAGGATCGTGTACCAGAGATTTTGTTGAGTCTCTAGCTCGTCCTTTGTAAGGCGGTCTCCTGTGACTGAGGGATCGCGATGCAGGCCTGCCACCATGGCGTTCCGCGTCAGCATACCCGATGAGGACCAAGTAGCGGTAGAATCCAGGCTGTAGACCTGTCTCATGATGTCAATCAAGCAGCATGCTTGGAGAGTGCTGACATCGCAAGGGTTCGAACGAAGGGCGACGCCCTGCCACGCTAGGATGAGATGCCACCACCCCTCAATCTTGGTGTCCGGCAATCGGCCGCTGTTGATGTCTAGAGTACCATTTCCAATGGCTATGACCAGCAAGATTTGTATGCAGTCGGAAATGGGCACGCTCTCAGGCTTTTCCCAAAATCGCAAGACCTGATCTTGAAAAATTGGCTTTTGTAAGAGCGCAAAGACGGAGCCAAAAGTGTCGAAATATCGCTGGACTAGAAACTCCGTTGTGCTCCTTGGTGGAAACTCTTCAAACATGGATAGTTGGGGCCCCTGGGTCTCTCCGAGAAAGAGGGTTCGGCGCTGGTACAACGAAGTCTTGAGCTCATTGAAAGTTGTAAACTGGCCGCCAGGTAAAGAGAACCCGGCTCGGCCCATGAGAGCCATGATATGCTGGAACTATAATAATTGTCAATGGAGAAAAAGCGATGGCGTTGAGTTTTGTCATACCTTTGGGAAAAGCCAGTGGTTGCTACTACGCCCGTACCACGTTCTTCTCGAATTGAGTTTGCTCGGCTTTACGGTCGGGGCCCCGGCGTTCTCGGACATACCCAGCGCGTCTGCGTTCCCATCAAGCAAGCCCTCTTGGGCCCCAGGAGTCGGTGAATCCGCGTCATCGTCTCTTACGCTTCTGTCTCGAGACTCGGAAGCTGAAGCGCTGCGATTCACAGCAGGCAATATGCTTTCGGGTCTTGCATCTGCCTGATCGTCGGAGTGGCCCGGTGTATGCCTGACGTCGGGACCTCGTTCCCTATCCGTGGATGCTTGCTGCCGCTGCTGCTGCTCACGGGGCGATCGCTTCGGTGCGCTGCCGTGGACCGGTCTCACGTACGTGCATTTCAGCGGGGGATTGTTCTTTGAGCACCGGTCGCAGGGCCGCTGCTTATTGCATTTCAGTTTTCGGCGATGACATTCGAGACAGACGAGCATCGGCCGCTCCCTTCGGCGCCGGCGCGTGAGCACCGGCGTATCTTCCATTTGTTGGGCGTCGGACATAGTAGTCGAGTGTTTGCCCCGGGTGAAGTGGGTACAATAACTAGCATTCACAGTCGGCAGATGGCTGCAGATGGGAATATGAACGTTTGGCAGTGAAGAGCAAGATTGTTTGTTGTTTGGGATCGCCGGAGATTTGAGGTTGACTGAGTTCAGTCTCTCTCTTCGATCACCGACGGTATTTGAACTGATCCCCACCCGTAAAGCCGAGCACTCGACTTTGGTTTGCCTTACTAACCGGACTTAAAGGTGGGGAAGGTCGACAAAGCGTGTGTTACACGCAGCTATCATCGAACTCTGCAGATATGCCCCCAGTACTTTTAGATACGAATCGACTGAAAAGAGAGATACTAGGTCTGTTCTGAATTCTTATAAAGTCTTCAGAATGGTAGCGGAGGTTGTAGCCCGGCTGTTCGCGTTCTTGAGCCCATTGACTGACATCTCTATTACACTATGGGGGTACAGGATGACCTCCCCAACGTCGTCGACTGGACTGATGAATACGATTTTGGCAATCCTCGGAACTTCTCCCCAGGTAAGAAGTGGGGAACAACAGTTCACTACGGTCTTGTTACCTTCATTGTCACTTTTGCCAGTTCAATTTTCAGTAGTGCAACTGAAGTGACGAGCCAGTCATTCGGGGTGTCAAAAGATGTCATGCATTTAGCAACAGCACTCAATGTTTTGGTAAGTAGAGCTATGCTATGGTAGATTCGATACGACTGACAGTGGATAGGGCTTTGCATTCGGACCCCTGGTTTTTGGACCGCTCTCCGAGTTGTACGGTCGCAAGACTCCCCTGCTACTGGGACTCCTCGTCTTCTGCGTTTTCAACATACCAGTTGCAGTCGCAACAAACGTCGAGACGATATTGATATGCAGATTCATTATCGGTTTCGGAGGCGCGGCTCCTTTGGCCATCGTCGGCGGCGCACTCGTTGACCTCTTCCTTCCCATTGAAAGAGGCATCGCGGTCTGCATTTTTGCTGGCGCAACGTTCATGGGCTCCATCTTCGGGCCAATAGTCGGTGGCTTTGTCACCGAATCGTATTTGGGATGGCGATGGACGGCTTGGTTAACACTCATTCCCGGTGCTGTGCTGTGGGCGATTCTCTTGCTGTTCATCCCGGAGACATACGGCCCAGTCATACTCAAAAGAAGAGCTCGGGAGCTCCGTTTCGCAACTGGCAATTGGGCACTCCATGCTGCCGTCGAGGAGCATCGGTTGGAATTGAGCGACATCGCACAGAAGTATCTCGTCAGACCTATCGCCATGCTCTGCCGCGAGCCCATCTTGGCCCTCGTGACAGTCTATATGTCGCTCATTTACGGTATTTTATACCTCTTCTTCGAGGCTTACCCGTTCTCTTTCTCCGCCAAACGCGGTTGGAGTCTAGGCGTAGGAGCCCTTCCGTTCCTAAGCCTTGGGTTCGGTATTGTTCTTGGAGGAGCGGTCGTGTTACTACACCTCAAACTCCGGTACGCAAAGATATACAAAGCGGATGGGAAGGTGCCGCCAGAAGAACGCCTCATTCCAATGATTTTCGGTGCTGTTTCACTACCAATAGGCATGTTGTGGTTCGCCTGGACAAGCGATCCAGACATTCATTGGGCCCCCCAAGTCCTTGCAGGCGTTCCCACTGGGATAGGAATCATGACCATCTTCATACAAGGGTTGGTGTACATAATCGACACATATGCTCAACTCTCGAATAGCGCCATTGCGGCCAACGTATTTCTGAGAAGCTGGGTTGGTGCTGGTTTTACCATGTTCGCGACCGGCATGTACAGCAAATTGGGTAAGCTTGATCTTCATTCTACTTGAAAAACCTGAGCCACTTGCTCACTGAAATGGCAGGCGTTGCGTGGGCATCATCGCTACTTGCCTTCATCTGCGTTTCTTTGATACCAGTCCCAGTTTTGTTTCTCAAGTATGGTAAAGTCATCAGGAAGAGAAGTCGGTATGCTCCGTTTACAGACTAAAGCATTCGTAAGCCACTGTTAGAACAATGAGGTTGAGATAAAGGAAATCTATCAACACATACAAGTGATGAAGCTCTGTGCGAACAGTGCCGTGTCCTGCGGAGTTAAGTGCCCCCGGATTCAGTCGAAGCCCTGTATATAAACATACCGGTAGATTCAAAAAGGCTTATAGAGGATGAGCTCATAGGCCGACTCATGACTACTTAAGAGGTGAACGTAGGTTCCTGACTTAAAGTTCTTTTCGTTCCTGCGCGGAGGGGCTCTGCGGCGGGGTTCCTTACTCGGTAAGTTGTCAGCAGCACGTAATACGACCATTGCGCTTAATCTTAAACACGCCTAGACCCTTGATTCAACCGATTTGAATACATGATGCTCTTTAATTCTGTCTAGTCGGATGACACTTCCTACCATAAGTAGACGGCTCCTTCCATGCCACTTGGTGATTCATTTACGTTGCGTGAAACTACCTCACGAAGAAGATGTCTACATGTACAGAACTTTGACCATATGCACTCACTTAGACACAGAATTGGCATCCTTTCAGCTATTCAGATCTATGTCAATTGCTCGAACTACAGAGTCACAGATGAAATTGCTACATTGTGCTGATCAGTGTCTGGTGACCCCTTGCTTGGCCCTTGTCTTGAGTAATGCCACACACAATCGGAAAATCAAGTCGGGTATATTTGACATTCTGAGATTGACAGCTTTTCACATAATTAATGCTACGTATCGAGTAAATTTCCATGCTCATGCTGACAGTTCCTAGAGGAGGGATTGCGGTGAGATATGAGACTCGGGCACACAACAAAAGTGCGAGTATTCGCAAATTACAGATACATCGACCGCTTAGACCACATCTCCGGTAGCAAGACTTGCGGGTTTTCTTCCTCATTGCGGTCATTCACAGTCTCGCAGGCACCTTTAAGACCGAGTCCGATAGAACAAGGATTGAATCCAGCGGCGGACCCGGCGTATTCTTCGGTCTCGGATAAGAGGACGCGAAGCGTGGAATCCGTGGGGCTTCCGGCCCACTTCCCATAAACGTTAATTATAGCATTGACAACGATACCATAGCAACCAGTCTTCGTCGATTACACAGTAAGGGTTATGAGTATAGGCGTTGAGCACGCAATCATTTCAAGCTAAGTTGCAATCTTAGAGCCAGTATATACACTATAAGAACCCACGGGGATTTCGACGATCTGGATCAGCCCAAAATCGGCCGACGCTACATTTCCTTAATCCTGGTGTTGGTCAAGCGGCACCATAGCGCATATCCGTCATTACGGAGCAGCCCGGCCCAACCTTGGCCAAGAACTCTTCGTATATTAGAGTTATCTTGTGGGACCCTATCGCGGGCTTTTGAATACGGTGTAGGGGTTGCAGTCCAAAGGATTTAATGTATTTTGGGTTCCCGCCTGACTCGGGCTTCATTGTAGAAATGATACGATCGGACTTTCATGTGTTCTCCGCAACTCGCAGAAGATTTCTAAGAAAGCCGAACATAGACTTCCAAACCCGGCGTACAAGTCATCATCTAAGCCTGTACATAAAAGACTGAATACTTCCCATGACGAAGCCTATCTCTTTTGGATCACTCACAACGAACATTACCTCTTTCAACTCAATTGCAAAGCCAAAACCTCTCTCCAAGACTTAACTTAGTCCAACCTACGCAACTCTCAAGATGCAGTTCTCCAGCCTTTTCGTCGCCGCTGTCGCTCTGGTCCTTCCGGCCGCTGTTAGCGTAAGTCGATTTCTCTGTGCTCAAATCCAACCCATGCCCTATTTCATTTACTAATGCTTTACTTCAGGCTGGCTACTGCCAAGGCACTACCTGCATTGACAGCATTCAGAACTTCGAGTGCCCCAAGCAGTGCCCCAAGGACGGCACCTGCGCGCTCAACGTCGCTTGCTTCTAAGGAATGGGTCAATCGTGGAAAGGCAGCATTCCAAAATATTGAGAGCTTGTAAAATATCCTCGGCGAGGAAAAGTCACTTTTACACCCATCATGAAATTACAAATATCTATATGTTCTGCTTCAAGTCACGCAGTGAAGTGTATGCTTGCTTGGCTGTACCTCAATGTCTAGTCGTACCTTATTCGATATGCACATAAACGGCGCTGTGTCTTTGGTTACTTACTTGTCTAGTGCAAATCGTTAATTTCGGCAAGGTTTAGTCATATTTCCCAGGCTGATTTCTAATCATATGGTTTGAGATGTTGACGGTCTAGCCGCTGCAATCCGTGTCTCGCACAGCGTGGGTTTTCTGATCTCCACTGAAGGGTCAATTCAGCAACATGCCTAACGATGGGGGCCGGCCAGGAATCAAGCCCGGAAATAATATCTCAATCTACTTAAAGTTTTCGCTTTCTATGCTGAACGAAGGAAAACGTTCTATACGCCGCTCGGCTTCTATAGACAGTTGACTACGAACAGAGAGACAAGCAGCTGTTCTTGTGCTTCCTTTTCGTTCCTGCAAAACACGTATCCGCGGTTTGTATTATGTTTCGTAGTGCAATAGATATTAGTTTCTGTAACTTTTGCGAGACTAAGATAGCGGCAGAGGATGGCATTTTCCCGAAGATTCCTGTCGCCTTCGAATATCTTCTTCGTTCAAAAGGTGAAGCCAGGCTCTAGATTCTCATAGATATCTTCAGGGCTTCGCTCAGCAAGACCCCGTATCGTTATAACTAATCAGTCCTGCACGCACTCTCCAAAAACTCAACCAAGTGATAAGTAATGAGCAAGTACTATTAGTAATGGAACTGTGGGTAAGTAGGCTTAGAGAGTCATTCACAATAGTCGCACACATCCTCAATCTTTTAGGAATCTCCTGCTCACAGATGTCTGACCGAAGTGCTTGACACAATATGGCAGTTGTATCGATATGATCTAACGCTAAATCAAGGGTATCTTGTGGCCAATGGCCGACTACTATCCTCCCATACCTTTTAGAAGTTATTCTCCTTCTCCATAGCCGTCTTAACAGCCTCTCCTCGTAAGTCAACATACCCACTTCCTGGCACCCCCCTGTTTCTGGCACCCACAAAAACGCGAAAATCCACCACAACCCAATGCCCACCCCCAACCTCCTTTTATCACAACATTTTCAATTCGCGTCCAAATGGGCTCATCTTTTGCACATGTCTTCTTCTATATATAATGCCTCAATATACCGAAGATCAGCTTCGTCAGGCTCTCGAGGA
>NW_026849543.1:0-69758 GCF_030869305.1 Colletotrichum tamarilloi | reverse complement strand
GGGACGAAGTATTTAATACCTGGCAGTGTCCGCCCCTCGCCCCGCTCCCTCTCACTGCTGGTGCCGCCTAGAACGGCGGCACTTCCCACCGGATTCGGCGGCCCTAGCAGCGACTTCTCGCTTTTAGTAGTAATAATTTACTTATTTTTAAACTAAAACGTATAATATTTTAGAAATTAGTAAAGAGATTACTATATTTTATTTCTTAATTATAATTAAGTTTAAACTTAACTTTATATAAAGCTAATATATATATAAGACTTTTAGTAAATAAATAATTTTTAAAATATATATTAAAACTTTTAAAGAGATTACGTATATATTTAGCTTAGTAACTTAGGATATATATACTAAATAGTTTTTAAATTAAAAAGGGGCTTATTTTATTTTTATTAAACGCTCTAACTTAGTTAATAATATAAATAATAAGGATAATATTACGTAATTTTATAATTATATATACTTATAGTAGCCTTTAGTATATTAAAAATTAAAATTAGTACTTATAAACTAAAATGCTAGTAAATTATTAATATAAATATTAAAAAGCTATATAAAAGAAGTCCTCACTATTATTAAATTAAATAAATAGAAATTATTTTATAATAAGCTTAAGAAAGCTAGTTAGCTAAGGAATAATAGAACCCTTAAAAAACTTAGGTTTTTAAAAAGATTTTCTAATTAACTTATAACGAGCTTATTAATAAATTAAGACGAGGGCTACGTAGTTACTATATTTATAAAGAGTTAAGATTTAGAAATAAATATAATTTTTAATACCCCTATAAATAGTACTTATCCTTTTTTTTAAAATATAATAATAAATAGTTATAGAGTAATATATTTAGTTAATAATAAGAGCCTATTTAAACTTAAGAGTTACGTATTATTAAGTAATAATAATTATATTAAATTAGGAACTATTATATTACTTATTATTATACGTAATATTTAAATTATAAAGGGTGTTTTAAATAGACTTAAAAGGAAGGGAACTTATAATTTAAAGCTTTAGAACGTTACTTATATTAAGGGATATTATATTAATATAGTTTTAGAGATTTTATTAAATAGAAGTGTACTTTAATATTATAGTTTAGATTATATATTATAATAGGGAACGTTTTATAAAAGTATTATTAAAAAATAACTTATTTAAAAAAATAATTTAGTTTTTTTTAAATATAAGCTTTTTTAATCTTATCCTTTTTTTATAAACTTTAAGCGTATTTTATAGAGCTTAGTTAGTATTATATTATTAATTAGCTATAGAAAATTCTATTATTTATATTAACGTACTTATAAGAGATTTAATAATGCGCTCTTTTAGAATTTTAAAATAAGTTATCTTAGACTTAATATGTTTTATTAATTATTATATAAGATTTAAGGTATATATATTAAACTTTTATTATAAGTTAAGTATAAAGTATATATATTATTTAATACTAAAATAATAGTTTTAAAAAGATTATTTTTAAAAAGAGCTTTATAGCTATAGTACTATATATATTAAGATCTTTTTTATTTCGAACTATTTTTTAATAAATAATAATATATACTTATAGCTTTTAATAAATATAGTAAGTAATTTAGGGGGTTCTTTTTAAAGACTAAAATAGAGGAGGAAGTACTTTTTATATTATAGAGTTTTAAAATAGCGATTCGTAATTTAAAAAAGGATTTTAATTTATTTTTTTAAAAGTAATAATAAGACCGCTCTCTTAATTATAAATATTAAATATATATATAAGACGTAGTATAACGAGCTAGGAATTAAAATAGAATTTCTATTTTTATATATAAAAGAACTTATAAATAATATAAAAAAAATAGCTTAATTTATAATTACTAAAGCTTATTAAATATACTTTTTTATAAACCTCTTTATAAACTTATAAAATAAAATAGTATTAATAATAATTTTTATTTATAATATTATTTTATAAAAAGCTAATAAAAGAGACTTACTTATTATAATAGAAATTAATTAGTAAAAGCGGTATTAACGTTAGTAATAAATAGGTTACTAAGTATAGGATTTTAAATTAATAACTACGTACTTTAGTAGTTTTTATATATATAGTTACTAAGTATACCCTTTTTATAAAGATTATAAGAGGGGTATATATTAAAAAGAGTTTAAAATACTTCTTTATAAATATATAAAATACTTAGTTAAATATATATTAAAAATATATAACTTATATAGGGTCTAAGTACTTGCGCTTAAATAAGTATTTATTATAAAATATATTAAGTTTAATAAAGAAGTTTTTTATAATCCCGTATATAAAGAGTAAGTTATTATAAATAAGTAAATAAATTTAATAATTTAAGAGATATAAGAACTCTTTAATATTAATAATAAGTTAGTTTAAGTACTTAAGGAAGTAGATCTAGACTTTAGAAATACTAATATTTAAAATAATTCTATAGTTAAGGATAGTATTACTATTAGATTTTTAACTATTTAAAACGCTAAGTAACTAATAAACGTATTTTAAAATATAGTTAATAAGGCTAAAGAGGTTAATATAGTTTTATTATTATTATTAACCCCTAAAATAACCCCCTTATATAAGCTTAGGAATAGGGGTAAAAAAAGGGATATAATAACTAGGTTATAAATAGCTTTACGTAATTTATAATCTTTTTTACGAGCGCTTATATATATTATAAAAGTTTTTAAACTTTTAATTCTTAATAGCTCTTAATAAAACGTTAAAATACGTAGTAAATAAAGTACTAATTATAAAGAAATAATTCTTAATATTAAAATTAACGTTAATAAGGAACTTTTATAATAAACCTCTATTACTATATAAGAATAGAGCTTATAAAAACTACTTTATTAAGTACTAAGTAAAGCTCTATTAGGTTTTAAATATTTAAACTAGGCCCGTAGACTTTTATAACGCTTTAATAATAATATTTTTATAACGTTTTTATATTTAAATATAAAAAATAATAATTATTATAACTACTACTAGGACTGCTTTTTTTTATTTTTATACTTAATTAATAAAAAGTTATAAAAAAAAGTAGTATAGGATATATAATATTTTATTAAGTAATAAAAAAAGTAGTTTATAAGACCTATTTAGAGCGCTCTAAAGGAGTTTAAAAACTATAACTTATTAAAATTAATTTTTAAAACTTATTAAAGAAGTTTAGTAATATTAAATATTTCTTATAATAACTATAAAAACTATTTAGGAATATTATAAATATAAAAATAAAAAAGCTAAGGGATATTAGTATATAAAAAGAAGTTAATTATAATCTTAAATAAGGGATCTTATTTCTATTAAAGTAGGTATATATTTATAAGTACGACGCTAATAATAAGGTTTGCGAAGTAAAAGTACGTATATATATAAGGGGGAATATATAATTACTTAACCCTTTATAAAATACGTATATTTTAACGCTTATTATAAAAGCTTTTAGGCTTATAATAATAATAACTACTTAATTTAATTTTAAAGCTAATTAGTATAATATTATTAACGTATTCCTTAATACGCTTTTTAAGAGTAAGAAATTAATAATTATTAAACTTTTAAAGGGATATAAGGTTATTAATAAAATAAGTAAACTTTAATATGCTTTATATAGCCTCTAAAATTTACTAATTCTTTAGTTTTAAATTTTTATTTTTATATTTTATAATATAAATATAATATATAACTACGAGGAGATTTATATTTACTAAATTATAAATAGGAAAATAATATTAGTATTTTATATTAACGATTTTATTATTTTATATTATTAAGACGACTAAAAAATAGCTTAGGGAATCGTTAATAATATAAAAGAATATATTAACTTTAAAAAGAATGGACTAACTAATTACTTTTTTAGAGTACGGATTTTACGAGACTATATTACTTATAAAGTTTATTTTATTTATAATATATATATTAAGCGAGTTATTAAGCGTTTTAATTTTATAAATTTATTATATTTAATAACCCCCCTTCTTTAAAATAAATTTAAACTAAACGAGGGGTAAGTAATAAAAGAGGAAATAAAAAGTTACTAAGAAAAAGTTAAAAATATACTTTATATAGCTATTATAATTAAACTAAATATCGCTTTTACTTACTTATAATTATTATAGTTCTTAACTAACCTAAGTATAACTAATATTAAAATAATTAACTATTATATTTAATATTTTTATATAATAAGATATTTTACGCTCTATTATAATAATATACTAAGTACGTAATTATTATTTTTAATTAGAGATACTAGCTTTATAAAGAACAAAGTAATATAATAATTATCTTAGGGATATATAATATTCTTTTTTAATAGCTTAATTTAATAGAAATTAGTATACTAAGTAATAGTTATAACGTTAATTACTAAAGCTAAGCTTTTTTATTTTAAAAAAATTATAAAAGAGATTATAATTTTAAAGCGCTTTTTTAAAAATATTACTTTTAACTTAAGAGAAATATAGTTAGTTAATTATAATAATTAATAAATAATTCGATTTATTATAAAAGAAGGGGAAAGAATAGTTACTTAACTTTACTATATTAATATATAAAATATATAGCTAAAATAAGAGTATATTAAAAATAGCTTCGAGGTTATTTATATATTAATAAAAAATATATTAGTAAATAGACTTATTAAAAACTTTTTACGAGCTAAGTTCGAATATTTTTATATATTTTTTAACTTTTATAATACGTAAAAAGTTATTATAAATAGTTAAAATAATTAGAAATAATTAATTTAGACTATACTTAAAAAAACTTAATATTTAAAAATAAATAATAAATAGAACTTAGAATATAGCCTAGAGGTTTAAAATAAATAAAATAAAACTTTTCTTAGCTTAAAGGCCTAAACTCTTAAAATAACTTTACTCCGTAAGGTATATATATATAAAAATAAAACCTAAGTTTATACTTATTATTTAAACTCTTAGTTTATAAAATATGTAATTATTAAAATTATAGCGTTATTAATAAAGAGGGTAAGTATACGTACTAAGAACTATACTTTATATACTTTAAAATTTATAAAACTAAAAATAGTAAGGAATAGAATAACTATTAAGTTAATAATTTAGGGTATAAGAGCGGGTAGTATAATAAGAGGCTAGTTATAAATAATTATAATAAGTATAATTAATAATATAAATATACTTAAAAAAAGGAGTAGGGGGTGTGTAGGGAAGAAGTTTTTTATATAGAACTTAATATAGTTTTTATATATCTTTTTATTATTTTTTATATAATAAATAATAATACGGAGCTTATTAATTTTTTATTAAAACTATAATTAAGAGTACGCTTTTTAATAATAAAAAAAGATAATATATTTATAATAAAAGGAGCGCTATTTATAATAGTTTTAATAAGGGCCTAGGTTATTAATTATATAATAACTAATATATTAATATACTCCTCGGTTAAATAGTTATTAAAATAGTACGTATATTAGTTATTACTTTTTATAAAATAATAATTACTATTTTTAGGGTTAATAAACCGGAGGGCTACTTAAAAATAGAGTATATATTATACTAACTATTTTTTAAAAGCTATTTTTTTAAGCTTTTTAAGGACTAAGTATATATTAAATAAGCTTAGAATAATAAAAAGAACTATATTTATTATAGGGGGTACCTTAGCTTTTTAACTTTTTTTTTTATTTTTTACTACCTTTTTAAAAAGAGCTAGCCTTATATTTTTTAAATTTTAAAATATTATTAAAAACGAATTTTTAAAATAATAATATATAATATACTTTTTTTAAAGGGCTTAATATTTAAAATATTTTTATTTTTATTTTTAAATCTTAAGGGGGGGATAAATAAAAGCTTTTTAAAGCTCTTATTATTATTATTTATTTTATTATTACCCTTATTATAATTATTAATAAGAGCTTTAAACTTAATAAAGTCCTTAATATTTTAAATAGTAATTTTAATATCTTTTTAACTAGAGAGAGAGAGCTTAGTAATTAGGTTTTAATAAGTAAATAAGAGGTTATAGGGGGGGGTAATAACTTAGAGGGGCTTATTAATATTATTACCTATTTAAACTCTTAGTAAACTATATAATACGTATATAAGAAGTATTATAAAAATTATATAAAACTTATTATTATTTTTAAATATATTAGATATTTATATTTAAAATAAAATTAATAAATAATTTAATAATATAAGTATATACGTATAATAAACGGGGGTATTTATAATAATTATAAAAAGGTTAAAAAGAAAAAAAATAATAATTAAGTAACGCTATAAAAATTTAAATATATATAAAGTAGCTAAATAGCCTTACTCTTAGTAATTTATATATTAAAAATAATAAAATACGTACTATTCTAAGTTAGGATTTTATTTATTTTAAATAAAGGGATATATTTATAATAAATATAGTTTAAAAAATACGTATCCCTTATACTTATTTTTTTTTTTTTATATTTAACTAAATTAGGCTTTTATAAGAGTATTTAGAGGTTTTATTTTAAGTATAATCGCTCCCTAGTAATAGTAATTAGGGGGTATATTACGTAATAGGGATAATAACTGTATTTTATAAAGTACTTATTACGTACTAAATTATATATCTATTTTAAATATTATATATATAGACCTTTTCTTTTTATTTATTTCTATTTTAATATATTAAGCTACTTTTACTATACTCCGTATGCCTATTGCTGTGTGCCATAACTCGTGATAGTCACTGATCAATAGCAGGTCCATGTTGAGATTACGCCTTACTCTCTTCTGGTGAAAAGGTCGGGTCAACTTGATACTGTTGGTTTGGCCCGGAGAAACTTCCTCTCTGGGTCCATGTTTGGTCAGGCAAATGTCCGTACATGCATAATGAGGATGTCCCCAAAGTCTGGATGGATCCAGTCCCCGCTGCGCCGCAGCATTTCTGCTCGGCGAATCTGTTGGTCCACGAGGATACGCAAGCGGTGGCCAATGAAAAGGAAAGGAAGCATCGCTTCATCTAACAACCAACAGTAAGAAACGGATTAGGCTTAGTCTATGTTTGCCTGCATTCGGAGTGAATCCGCGAAGGACTAGCTCAGCAGAGCTCGCCCAGCTGCTGTGCCGTTTCCAATATTTGAATTTTGGAAATGTAACAGAAAATACGACGCGTACAGCGATGCAAGATACGCTGTCCAATAGATTGCAGTGATTTACGAAAGGTCGTGGCTACTGACAAGTGCTGGAAACCGAAAGCGAATGACTCCGCTTGACAGCCCTTATTATGATCGAGCATCGGTGCCGATGAGTTTACCGAATGCTGATCGATGGATGTCTTAAGAAGACAGACATCGGCCACGTCGTTTGATTTGGTTTTTGCCAAGATCTCTTCCATCAACGAATGTGATGCCTTCAACGGTGTGGTACACCGCTGCAGCGGTTCTATTCTTTGTTCCAACATTTGCAGCATCCGCGTCTTTTGGACCTGCTAGCGGCATTCGGTCCAATGCTGCATCCCAACTCACAGGGGTCTGTCAGCTTCTAGATGTGGACGTCTTGGCCTTGAGACTAGGATGCTGACCGACTCATCTTGCAGTGCGATATCCTCATCCGCGCTGGGCTCTCTGGCCAAATTTTCTTTTCGAACGACACGGAGTACGCCGTCACCATTCAGTCTTACTACTCTGGCGATGTTCAAGACGTTCGACCTTCATGTATCCTCAAGCCCACGACTTCACAGCAGGTTTCGGACGCCATCAAGTCACTTAACAGCGAAGCCTTGGGCTGTTGGACGGTGGCCATACGTAGCGGTGGCCACTCACCATTCCCGTCGAATAATGCTGCCAATGGCGTTACCATCGATCTCGGTGGCGTCAATTCCATTAGCTATATGGAGAATCCTGATTCGCCGGGACACGGTGTCGCAGCGCTCGGCCCCGGTGGGCGCTGGAGTGAAGTCTACTCTGCCCTCGAGGAACAAGGGGTGATGACAACGGGCGGACGCGAAGGTCATGTTGGTGTGGGAGGGTTCTTGCTTGGCGGAGGTAAGGCGAAATCTCAGCTGAATCACGAGGTAATTGACTGAAACATTGGTAGGCTTCTCATGGTATTCTGCGAAGTACGGCCTTTCCGCCGACAATGTTTTGAACTACGAGGTACAGATATTCCTGATGAGTGCGGTTCCAAATCGTGTGCTAACAGCGTATTTGCGCAGGTGGTGCTCGCTAATGGTAGTCTCATTGAAGCGAACGCGACGGCGCATGCGGACCTCTTCAAGGCTCTGAAAGGTGGCATGAACAATCTTGGTGTCGTGACAAGGTTCGACCTGCGAACTTTCCCTGCAAATGACATTTACGGTGGTATCGTCGCATTCGCATATACAGACAAGGAACCCGTCGTGAAAAGCTTCATCACTATGGTCAGAGAGAACGAGGAAAATCCTGCCGAGAGCGGATTTGTTTCCTTGTCATGGGGTCCTGGGCGAGATCCTTCAGTCGCCTTCATTACCGCCAACGTTGATGGCGTCAGCAAATCGTCCTCCTTCGCCGGACTCGCGGACTTGGGGCCTCTTATTGACACCAGATCGGCGGTCCCGAACTCAGAATTCGTCAAGCAGCTCCAAGGCACACTCGGTTTGTACAATGTGTGGTTTACGCAGAGCTTCCACGCAACCATGGAGATGGGCAGGAAAGTTCTTGAAGTTTTCGAGGCTCTCATCGCGGACCTGGAGGGAAAACTCGACGAGAATGCCACGATAATATTTGTGATGACTCCCCTCTCAACCAACTATGCTAACAACGGGCCTAATATCCTCGGATTAAACGAAGAGCTGACAGAGCCATCCGTCGTGCTTCAAGTCGAGTGCTTGCTTCCAACCCCAAATGACGAGGCATTGTTGACGGGAAAGTTTGAGGCAGTCATAGATGAGATTTCTGAGCATGCTGCAAGGACAGGACAAAGCACAATCTTCAAGTACATCAACTACGCACACCAGACACAGGACCCACTTCAGTCGTACGGAGGCGATAATCAGGACTTCTTGGAGAAGGTGGCTCAGACTTATGACCCCAACGGCTTCTTCCAACATCGGGTGTCAGGAGGGTTCAAAATTTCCAAAAGCACTAGAGCCTGACTGACAGATGAGGATTATCGAAAGATTTGCATGCATATACCCCGAACTCAGTGTCTCGCTCAAGTCATCTAAGGTAATTTTAACACCTCATTCCCTCTCTAGATATCAGTAACACTCATGAACCATTCTTTCCGTGACACCTCTTCGCGATACCTTCACGTGCACAGCTGGGCGTAAGGTGCCTTGATTATATTCGAAGTCTTCTCTACAACAAAATCTTCCACCGTAAAAAGCAGTGAGTGCAAGTTTTAGAGACGTTCTTGAATCTTGTTGGCTCCAAGGCCCACCAATTCTGTGGAGCTGGATTTACGGCCACAGCGGACGCTAACTGATAGGTATGAGGATCTCTTACAGTCTGTGGCTGAATGTGCATTAGCAGGGCGGAAATTAACGTCTGACGTCGACATGATTCATTACGAGAACCGTTATTGTTGGAGGACTAACGTGCAGAATGGGCCTCAATTCTTCCCGAACTCGAAATCTTTTTTTGATTCAACCAGGAGGAGCCAAGACGACTTGTGATTTTGTATCAAAACGAGTGCAGCACAAAATTCAAGCCATCTTGATGCAGACCTTGCCGATATGAGTGCCGCTGGTGAGATACTCAAAGGCAGCGATGATCTCGTCTCTACTGGATCCGAACTCCCTCTCGACAGGAACCTGCAATTGACGGGTGACAACGTAACGGGTGACTTCCTCCAAGTGCTGCCGCGATCCCACCATGATACCTCGCACAATCGCGCCTTTGGACAAGGCGAGTGCTGCGACGTCAGGCATCTTTTCCTGCGGGCATGACGCAAGGAATCCAATCACGGCGATGGACCCCCCGTACGCCACGGCATTGATGCTCTCGGCAATCGTACCAGCACCGCCATTCTCAAATACGTAGTCGGCGCCATGGCCCTCTGTAATCCTTAAGACATCCTCCGACCACTTTGGGGTCTTCTTATAGTTGATCACATGATCAGGGCCGTAGGTCCCCTTCACGTGTTGCAACTTCGAGTCTGAGGAAGAAGTGATGATGGTGGTTGCTCCGGCTGCTTTGGCGAGGATGAGGCCGGTAATGGAAACACCACCAGTTCCTGGGTGGCAAGTCAGGTCTTTGATGTATTCTTCAGGGCAAGTGGGATTGAATATAATTACCAAGAAATAAGACAGTCTGGCCAGGCTTGAGAGCTATGTTGCCATAGAGAGAATTCCAAGCAGTTGTTCCAGTGCAGACCAGCGCCGATAGCTGGGAGTAGCTCAGCTTAGTCTCCTTAGGCACCTTGACTAATGCAGAGCTTGGAAGAACAATGTACTCCCGCAGGGCACCATCTACACAGCCCCCAAGACTGTGATTCCAGTCTTTCATGGCGCCATAAAGTGTGCTCAGATCAAAAGACGAGATCACTTTGTCGCCATGGGCGAAGTCGTCAACGTGGCTTCCCACTTCAACAACATCGCCAGAGAGATCGGAACCGGGGACCACGTTGTCCTTGACGGGAAACGGGTACTGTCCGGTCGCAACGGCGAAATCGCGGAAATTGAGAGCGACACTGCGAATGCGGACCAGAACTTCGTTCGAGGAGGGTTCTGGGATTGGCTCCGTCCCAACAACGAGGTCGTTGACGGATGTGCGCTGAGGAAGTCTGAAAACCTGCTGAGTTGCCATTTTGAAGGTGTCGTTTTGATGGTTTATCGTGGAGCTTGGTGAATGAGCAGGATGTCTGGACTCAAAGTGAATGAGGTTGTTGACCGAGAGCTAGCAAAGCTTATGAGAGCAGGCTAGCTGATCAATATTATATATAGAAAAGTCTTGTCCAAATCCACTCTCATGTTTGATGTAACGTCTTAAACTTGCTGATAAATATGTCTCGAGATGACGAACCGGCAGTCACTTGTCTCCAGTGGACACCGAGCCCTGAGAGGCGTATCATTGAACCACCAGACCATAACATTACCTCAACTAAGCATCATGACTCAAAGAAGATCACAATATGATTCGACAGACTGACTTAATACGTCATTAAGACTTATTTTCTGGCTGGACTACTCTGTTCAGATGTTGGTATCTGGGTCTTGAGCGCGTGTAATTTCTTCTCCAACTTTGGGGTGAAAATCATCCACCCATCCTACCGGCATTATTGCATCCCCGGCCTTGGCGTCAGGCCGTAGGCTCTATATGTCAGACACGCTTGCTTCGAGATTGAATTGAAAGGCGAACATTAGCCGGACTCTCCTGGGTTTTATGTTGATCTACGTACCTGAGATCACAATGGTTCAACATATTAGTCTTCGTGTACCCGGTCTCGGATTAGCCAAGCAAAGCATCTGCCCCCTCGACCAGGTGCACGAAGCTTCATTCAAAAGGCCCGTGATCTGTTCAACACATGTGCTGCCATGGTATTTTGTTTCCTAAGGTAAGATTAACGTGAGCAAACCTTTTCTCCATGGTTGAAGAAATCGAGTTATTGGAGTCAACGGGCCTTTATTCACAAAGAGGTAAATTTTCTATAAACAGTGGCGCAATTCTAAATTAAGTTATTAAGAGCTCGCTTCCTAATTCCTGAAATTGCAAAACACGCAAAATCTTTTCGTCTTCTAGGTGCAGCGTCCAGAGCCAGGTTGGCTGCATGGAAACATAAGTTAGTATGGAAGAATTCGTTTGAGTACTAGAACAGCAAAACTCACCAGCCAGTTCCGCAATGCGAAGAGCTCGTTCCACAAAACCCTGAAGAGCTACAGCACTGACCATCAAAAGGCCCACCAGCACATGTGAAACCTCCCTTGCTGGAGCCGCAAGTGCCATCAACAGACGGGATGTTGGCTGTGAGGCAGCCTTTCGATGAATCTTTTTGGCTATGATAGATACGACGTCAGCAATAAAGTCCAGCATTTCGGACCTCATTTGATGCAAAAAAGAGAGAAAAGTCGAATACTAGACACGCAAAAACTGAACTGAAACGTACCATCCCTGGCCACAATGAGCGCCAGTGCTTCCACAATAGCCTCCACTTGAGCAGCAGTTTCCAAGACCAGATCCAGCGCATGTCTTGCCATTTTTCGTGCCGCAAACTGCATCACTTGAGATTCCAGTGCAAAGGCCGTAAGACAGCTGGCAGCCATTGCGACAATGGTCGGTGCTTTTTCCGCAGTAACCATTGGAAGAGCAGCAGTCACCAAAGGTTGAACCTTTGCAAGTCTTGCCATTCTTCGAACCGCAATTTCCATCGGTTGAGATGCTTGAGGCGCCCTCGTTACAGGTTCCAAAGGATGGGTTGCAACCAGCATCGCAGTGATCGGAAGATTTACCACAGAACCCGCCAGACGAGCAACAATCTCCAAAGGCTGAACCCTTGCATGTTTTGCCGTTCTTACCGCAAGTTCCATCCGTGGAAATGCTTCCAGCAGCTGTGTTGCAGGTACCAAATGATGCGTTGCAACCGGCATCGCAGTGGTCAGATGACTTGCCACAGTAGCCACCGGAAGAGCAGCAATCGCCAAATGCAGAGCCCTTGCAGGTCTTCCCGTTCTTGCCACATTGACCGTCAGCAGAGATACCGCTAGCAGCCTCATTACAAGTGCCAAACGCAGCATTGCAACCAGCATCGCAATGAGCGGTAGATTTGCCGCAGAATCCAGTGGAAGAACAGCAATCCCCGAAGGAAGAACCCTTACAGGTCTTTCCGTTTGTCCCACAAGTACCATCAGTGGAAACGTTGTCTTCTGCGCCACATGTGCCAAACTGAGACTGGCAGCCCGCCTGGCAATGGTCTTTGGAAGTGCCACAGAAGCCGCCAGAGGAGCAGCAGTCGCCAAACTTGGACCCCTTGCATGTCTTGCCATTCTTCCCGCATGTTCCATCCGTAGAGATACTACCCGAGTCCGCGTTGGAACAGGTGCCAAAGGCCGCATTACAGCCAGCATCGCAGTGATCAGAGGATGTTCCACAGTAACCACCGGATGAGCAGCAGTCTCCAAATGTTGACCCTAAACACGTCTTGCCATTGGAGCCGCACTGGCCATCAGAGCTGATATTGGTCGTCGCACCACATGTGCCAAAGAGGTCTTGACAACCACTTCCACAGTGGCCCAAAGTGGTACCACAGTAGCCGCTCGAAGAGCAGCAGTCTCCGAAGGGGGAAGTCGTACAGTTATACTGATTTGCTCCGCCACATGAGCCGTCGGGAGAGATACTCCCGGGCCCGGGTGGTGGGGCGGGAGCAGGTGCGGGTGCGTTGCAGTTACCGGCGGCTGGTTGACTGTGTCCGGTGTAAGTCGAGTGATCAGCTGCCACATGTGCCAGGACAGTAAATAAGGTATGAGACATAAGGCTTACCAACCATCTCCGCAGAATGCAGCAGAACGACCGCATTTACCATCTTTGGAACAGCAGGCGCCCCAGACAGGGCTACATACGAAACCAGTTGTACCTCCGCAGGTTCCATCTGGCGTGACTTCTCTAGTCTGCCATGGTGACAGTGTTGCGGTTGTAGCTGTGACGCTTTGAGACGTGACGAAGGCCGGCAAAAGCCAGCAGAATATAGCTGCCTTCATGTCGAGCACGGAATTGGGAAAAGACAAGGACTTTTCTTTCGTAACTAAGTAAGGTAGGTTCACGATGCAATTCGTGGTCTTGGAGAGCGAACAGGTTTACAGATTTTATATACACCATGTTCCCAAGCAGACATCTCCAGAGATTGAATATGAACAAATGCTCCTTGGATGGAAGTACGGACTACTTGGACTTGGCATTGCTCGGAAGGTTGTCCTCATTCAGCATTTCGCCCCATCGTAGGCAATAGTGCCACGGTCATACGCTAAGAGTCCGAGGGAACCACTTGATGATTTTGATGGCCCCTGGGATGACGGCCCATAATTTAGACCATAGTCTCTGAAGCGGTGGCTCATTCGCATATTACGTAAAGCATCAATGTTGGCGATTCAGCATCACACCCGCTTGTGAAGTGGAATTAGAGTCCCTGTTCCTGATGCCTAGCAAGGATGCTGATCCTGTGGCTCTCCACCGGATCTGGCTGGAAAGAGCCAAGCTTTGCGGTCCGGGCCAAGGAAAGAAATCTACATGCATCGGCATCCCGCACTTGCCTCAACTTGGTAGGTATCGGGCTGCCATGGGGCTCTCACAGCTCACATTTGAGGGATGGACGGCTTGGCTATAGTCAGACGGCCTCACAGTTTCTATCAGAGCCGTGGGGCCGCACCTTTTCCGTGTTCTAGTGCCTCGGCATGCATAGAAGGGATGACAGGATACGAACTGCTAACAATTGCGGTAATTACAGCGCCTGTACAAATGATGATTATGGAGTTATCAAGGGGATAAGAAGGAATACGATCGTTGCAGGGTAACATAGTTGATGACGGTTTTACCTAATGAGCATGAAAATCTCGGTTAGATGATGGATGGGAAAAGTTTTTTTTGAATCCAATGAATTGGGCGGACAGATGACATCTGGTTGCGCTGACAAGTAGTGTTATAAATACAGTGATACAGGTGAATCGCCCCAGAGTTCCAAAAGATGCATCGTCGAGCACTATCACAGTCGTTATATCTAGGGTCATGATGTCGAAGCTATCCAGCTTCGCCTCTTTGGCGTTTGTTCTCTATTCTTTTTGTTTCATCACACTCATTCATGCCGACGTCGCTCAATTCCCCCCCGGCCGCCGGCTTCATGCTCAAAACGGGTTCGTACGACGGTCCAATGTCATAGGTGAGTTCGACTTTGTCACTTGGATTTGATTGGATCATGGTTTGACTGGAGACATGCATAACTGATACTCGTCCCCAAAAATTAGCAAAAGCACCGGAATGGGCTAAGGAGATTTCCCAGAGCCCAGCTCATCAGAACCCATCCAAGGCCCCACCAGTCCCGACTAAAGATCTTGAACTTTCACAAGACTCTACGACGAGCCTCGAGCAATACTACGAAGACTCAAAAAATGCTTCCTTCATCGACAATACATCCAGACGGTCATTGAGCTCCCGCTCTCTCGAGAAACGCGGCCCCCTTTACTGCAAAGATGGTCCATGCGTCGATGGAAGGTTAGTCACTGTCTTCACAGCCTAGTGGCTATCTAAGTATGAAGCACTTAAGACGGAAGACTGATTCTAATTTTTTTAAGCTGCTGTGGTCCCGATAGCATATGCGGATATGGCCCCGACTTTTGCGGGAAAGGATGTCAGTCTCAGTGCGATGCAACTGCCATGTGCGGAGAATACAGTGAGAACGCCGATATGCCATGCGGCATGAATCTCTGCTGCTCGCAATCTGGCTGGTGTGGTGTGAGTACTTTTCCACGACCTGTATTGTACCCTCGTGCGCTTCCGAGAGACTGATAACTACTTTCCATCAGACCACCGAGGTCTTCTGCCACAACGCCGACCCAATCAACCTCAGTGCACCTTGCCAGGCCGGTTATGGCTCTTGTTCCATCGCTTCTACCCCATCATGCGCAAAAGGCGGCGGGAGCTCAAATAGCCGCACGATCGGATACTACCAGTCATGGAACGTGAGGACCCGGAAATGCGATACCAAGACTCCCAAGCAGCTTGATACCAAGGGCTTCACCCATCTGTTCTACTCCTTTGCATTCATCGATCCAACTTCATTCGCCGTTGTTCCAGCCCACGACGACGACCCTGCTCAGATGCGGGAATTCACCGGCCTAGCCAAGGACGGTCTCAAGACTTGGATTGCTGTCGGCGGCTTCGACTTCAGCAACCCCGAGACAAAGACCCACCATACCTGGAGCGACATGGTAGCGACGAAGGCCAATCGTGCTGCTTTTATCTCTTCTGCCCGCGAGTACATGGACGAATATGGTTTCACTGGCATCGATCTCGACTGGGAGTATCCCGGTGAACCTAAGCGTGGTGGAAGAAAGCTTGAGGACACTCGCAACTTTGCTGTGCTTCTCCGTGAGATGCGTGCTGCTTATGGCGATAAGTACGGCATCAGTCTGACCCTTGCACCTGATTATTGGTACCTGAGATGGTTCGAAGCCAAAGCGATGGAGCCTTTTGTCGACTTTTTCGGATTTATGGCCTATGGTAAGTGACTGAAAAAAAGTACCAAACCGGCGCCTAGAAATCGTAAAACTGACCATCTTACCAGACCTTCATGGATTCTGGGATGAAGACGTCAAGACTCTTGGCAAGGTTGTTCGCGGTCAAGCTGACATACGTGAAATCGGCAATAATACTGTTCCCCTATGGTTCGACGGGCTTGATCCCAAGAAGATCAACTTCGGTCTTGCCATGTATGGCCGTGGCTATACTGTCTCTGACAAGAGTTGCAATGGACTTCTCTGCTCTTTCTCAGGCCCGAGCAAAAAGGGAGAATGCACTGACTCTGATGGCGTCATGTCTCTTGGGGAGATCAAGAACCTCATCAAGAACAAGGGCCTCAAACCCAACTACTTGAGAGATTCTCTGATGAAGGAGCTTACTTGGGACGATCAGTGGATTGGCTATGATGGTAAGTCTACCTTGCGTGAACAGTTGATTCCTGATACTTACTCACTCTGATTAGATGAGGAGACCTTCAAAGATAAGAAGGCCTGGGCGGATGGGCAATGTTTTGGAGGCACTATGATTTGGAGCATTGACTTCCAAGGCTCAAGCACTTCGTAAGTCCTTTGAATGGCTCAACCGTAATAGCAAAAGCCGACTGATCAACAACGTAGGGCCGAGCCGGTTGAGCAAAATTCGCCTGGTGAAATCCCCAAATCGCTCCTCAACAAGAAGCTTCCAAACTGCAAGTCCGGCGAGTCTTATGACGCTATCAAGGATATGGGCACGTTTTGGTATAATTCTGGTGCTGAGCAGTGGGCAGACGAGTATATCAACTCTCAGCCGGATCATTCCAATTGGGCGCAGAACCTGTACCGCGAGCTATTCCCGAAGAAGGATCACACCAAGTTCTCTTGTCAGGAGCCTGGTGCTCCTTGCGATCATGATTTGACATGCGGTGAGAATCTCATAATAAGTTGTCTCTCTTCTGAGGCTTTCACTAACATGTGTTTTCAGACGACTTCAATGCGATCGACAAGGGTGGACTGTGGTATCTTTTCCAGTCCATGGCCGCATTCCACAGCTTCATGTCGCAGCTTTCTATCGAGTTCGATCAGTCTATTGGCATCACGTCCGACCAGATTGGCACCATGAGACAATTGCTTGGCATCAATAGTGGCGCACCAAAGGCACCTCTCGACCTAGCCTCTATTCTCGGTGCAGCTTTCAGTATCGGAAGTGCCCTTGCCACACCAGCTGCAGCCGTTGGGGGTCCTTTAGCAGGCATCAGTGGTGTCATGTACATGGTCTCGGCTACGGGAGATTCGTGAGTAAAGACTTTGGAAAAAGATTCGTAAAGACTACTAACAATTCTTACAGCGGCGGTTCTGATGATGCAGTGGAAGCGACGGACACGATCCGGGGACTACTTGCCATTGTCGCTAAGCAGGGCTTCGCTAACATCAAGGCAATTGTGGCCTCAACTTTCGGCAAGCAAGGTCACAAGCAGACTGACATTCCCGAACTTATGCGCGTCGGTGGTGTCAAAAACCCGGCGGTGTCCGTCTTCGGTTGGGGATCTTGGCTGAGGGACCATCCCCTCAATAATTTGGACGACGTGATAAGCAATATGAAGACCAACTTGGTGAGTGAATATTGCATGGCTCGCATGACTTTCATACTAATTGAACAACAGGACCAGGCGCTCATCTGGCAGATGGCCAGGCAATTTCGAGGAGCCTATGTCGTCGTCAGAGACGACCTTCCCGTCGACAAGTGCACGAACCCGAACAATGCTTGGGAGGCAAACAAGAACCGCTGCCTCGACATTCTTGCCTGGTACCCCAAGAAGGTCTCTCAAACCCTTGGCGGGAATAAGGACATGGAGGCTCTGTGGACCGACTGGAACATGGACAAACTCGGAACCCTCCGCAATGCCGTCGAATGCTGGGAGAATAACAATGGCCACATCGGCAAGACGGGCATCCGCGAGGGCAGCTGGGCAAGCAAAACGCCCCCACCCTGCTTCTTTGCTATGCCTGTACTCAAGGGTAACTACAGCGATGTCTCCAAGGGGTCAATATGGATGGCAGGCAATTTCCCCGGCCAGGAGGGCCAGGCTGGTCTGTTGTGGCCCAAGTCCAAGTGCGAAGATGGCAACAAGGAGCTGCACCGAAACCCGTTCAATACCAAGTCTGACTACAAGTGCGCCGAATTTGATCTCACCAAGGATCTCATGTAAACAGTCGTTAAACACAATTTCCTTTTTCTTGTACATAGTTTTACGGTCTACGATGTTTTCAAAATTTACTTGAATACTCACAAATGAAATCACACTTTGATATATCGGATCTCCCCAGTATTCTACCCTCTTTCTTTCAAACTGGAATGCGTCTGATTCTTACTAGAGGATCAGTGAGTTTGTTTTGATGAATTCGCCATGTAAGGGATGTTGGTGACACAAGCGGCACTACCAGGATACCCACTTGGAAGAATAGGTCCGTGTTAGAGGGGTCAAAACTAATTTCTACCCCAACAATTTTTACCTCCAACTCCATCTGTCCCGAGCTCATCTGCAGTGGCTGACGGAGCGTAGTCAGACGTTGTGGTAGCCACAGATCTCGCATCTCGATAGACAGGCTGCATGCTAGTTACAAAGCCGTAAACGTTGGATTGTCTGCTTGAAGTTTCGTCATGTCTACGCCCCGCGGCAGACCTCGCCGCAACGTCCCACCTTGCAGGTTCTGTCAAAAACAGTTCAGGAGATTCGAGCACCTCGAACGTCATGAACGCACCCGTAAGCCGGACCCCAACCTCCCGCTGTACACAACATACCCTTACGTCCTGACATTGGGCTCCGTGAACTTCTATGCAAGGGTGGCCAGAGGTTCGCTAATGATAATGCCCAGACACCCGAGAACAACCCTTCCTGTGCGAATGTGGTCGGAGATTTTCTCGAAGGTACAGTCCCCAGTCACACCTCAGTTCCCAGAGGGGCTTTTTTTGCTCACAACTCGATAGGGATCTACTTTCAAGACATCAGCGAATATCTCATGCCGACGGAATCATTGCAAGCCCAGATGACCTGTCTGCTTCGTTAGGGGAAACGACAATCGCCGAAGGGCCATTGTCAACTGCGGCGACTGGTGCTGAGGTTCCCTCACCGCCGTCTTTGTCGGGAGCACTAACATTACCTCATCAACATGGATATGATGCCAGACCGCAGCTGTTGGGAAATGAAGCTGCTCTCTTCCAGCCCGTCAGCAGCCTAGCATTACATAATGCAGCCGCAGGATTTTCCGACCTATGCTATCAAGACTCGCTGTCACAAGACCTCCTAGCAGGAATGGATGGCATTGATTTCGACTTCTTGTTGGACGACACTCAGTTGTCAAACTCTTTTCTACTCGCCAGCCCTGTCAATGCTGGCTCCCCAATCATGGCGATACCGCCGACGGATCAGGTCGAGGCTCCGTCCTCCATTCAGCCTGAGCATGGAAGGTCATTTGCTGCGCAAAGTACATGCATCACACCACAAGACCGTTCGCCTAGTAAAGAACAATTAGAAACAGAAGCAACTTCATCGTTGCCGAAGTTTGCGGCACGACTACCTTCAATGGAACCCGAGAGACCAGAACAGACACCATTGCATATTAATCTAGCACATCAGGCTCAGAGGCCCCGACAGGTTCACTGTCTCCGGCCCTGGAAGATTGAGGCTGATGAATACAGCAAGATTCTCGACGAAGCCCAGCAGCTTCGTTCTGAGCTGCCCAGCTCTTTCAAGCTGCCATCACATCGTGCCCTCTCAAGATTTTTGGAAGGGTACTTTCGTGGCTTCGCCGTCCATCTGCCGTTCATTCACGGCGTTACATTTTCTGCCCCAGCTATCGGTCTTGAGCTTCTCCTGTCGCTCGCCGCAGTCGGTGCTCTCTATCGGTTCGAAACGGCCTCGGGCTATCAGATTTATGCTGCTGCTCGGCACCTGATCTCTTGGCATTTAAAGCAAAGGACTCAGCCTACACTAGACCGACTGACCCATGATGACCGCGTCACCATAGATGATGATCCAAGCGCCCCTGCGACACCGACAAGCGCTAGTCCACGCACGAGAGAGTCAGAGTTACATGCTCAAGACAAAACCATCCGGTTGCTGCAAGCTATGATAATACTCATGGCGATGGCATCATGGGGCGATCGAGAGTTGACAAGTGACGCCCTAAGCATGTCAAGTCAAGTCGCCATGCTCGCCCGCGAGATGAAGATTCACGAGTTGGAGAAACCCCCGCCAGTCAATCAGCAATGGGCCGAAGGTATCAAACTTGAGGAACGCCGCCGCACGCTATTTGCCGCCTTCGCCCTCTTAAACTTACAATCCGTTGCATTTGACGTGCCACCACTCCTCCTAAATCGAGAGGTCGCCATCAACCTACCTGGGTGCGCGTCAAGCTGGCAAGCGCCTAACGCGGAAGAGTGGTCAGCCCTGAGGGACACGTATATGCCGCCGAGACCTTTCCCAGAGAAGATGCATATGCTGTTAGCAGGACGGAGCATCCATACAGTGACAGCACTTTCTTCTTTCGGGAACTACGTGCTCATTAATGGACTGCTCCAACAGATTCTACTGACCCGCAACGCCTGTGAGCATCTTCCGATTGTTGGTGGTGATAGTTCGCTGGGTGGGGACTTCATCAACAAGATGGAGGCCGCGCTTCGTGCTTGGCAACAATCATGGGAAGCGACGTACGAATCAACGACGGACCCTTCGTCTCCCAAGGGACCGTTGGGTTTCAACTCCACTGCCCTCCTACGCTTGGCTTACATCCGCCTTAACGTTGGCCACAATCTTGACCAACGGCTTCTTGCCCGAGACGATGCACCAGGGATAGCCGCGGCATTATCTAGCCAAATCATTACTGCCGGTGATAGGTCACCGCATATGAACCAGGCCGTTCTACAATGTATATACGCCCTCAGTATTCCAGTAAGGGTTGGCGTTGCGTTTGTTGCGCGTACCCAGACCCTGAATTGGAGCATCCAACATGCTCTCGCTAACCTGGAGTGCGCCTTTTTGCTCACAAAGTGGTTGAAAATCTTGTCCGAGGTTGTTCAAGAGTCTGGCTCAGATTCCCTTCAGCCGGACGAGCGTAGATTGATCCAATTGGTCATCGGTCTTGTGCAAGAGACGGAACTTGGTGACCAGCTGGACAAGAACGAGCGTCTTGCTGTCCAAATCAACAGCTTGTCTAGTCTGACCTTGACGCTGTGGAGCAAGACATTTAACGGCTCCCATGTATTTGATGTTGTTCGGGTTATTGGTGACGGCTTATCGATCTTAGCCCATGCGTCAAAGAAAGGAGACGTTGTCCGAGCGGTGCCATGTGCGCAAATTCGAGACGATTCCAGGCCAAGGAGTTGAAGAGGTAGCTGGTTCTAGCCGGTCAGAATACGTCGGTTTGGGCCGTGACCTTTGAGATATTGGAATTAAACATGTAGAGCTGAATCAAGCTTTGATAATGAGCCTCACGCCGAGAGAACGGCCAGGCTTCTGTGTCTATCATTGCAAAGGCTGGTTTTCTGACTGTCAGTTTCATGTTTTGAAGGAGAGAAGTATAACTCAATGCGGCATGACAGACTCGAAACCAGCAAGCTGACAAGTGGAAAAGAACGGTAGGTACAAGCTGATTTGATCTACATAGGTGGTACAGGGTACTGAAACGAGGAAACTCTGCATTTCAGAGAAGGCAGAAACAAGTGGGGGGAAGTTCGTGGCCGCGGCCTCCGCAGTAGATCACCGACCCAACAATGCAGCTTAGTGAGCCCGTTGGGAGCATTGTGGTTACGAGTCCAGGGGGCAACCGTGCAGCAGAATTGACTTCGCGGGAGCGGGTGTGTCAACCTTATTTCTTATTATATCATCTCTTGTCTGAGGATTGAGGTATCCAAATTCTCGAAACGTTCACCATGATTTCAACGCAACTTTGGCCCACATCAAAACACCCATAGCATCACGGCGGGAGCCGGCTGGCGGTCAAGGTGGTGTGGGTAAACGGGAACGGGCCTCTGTTGTCGATATCGACGCACTTTGCATCGCTTGTAGAAAATGGCAATCCTCTCAACTAACTATTATTCATTTGGTGTTCTTTTGTTCACCCACTTCTTACTGAGCGACTCTGGTTCTCGCGTGGTCTTTTCATAGCGACTGTTGCATTTCGCGCCTTGTTGTTTTATTCTCTAGCGTGTTCCCCGACTTTCTTTCTTTTCTACCTTTGTCAACCCGAGCGAGCCGGTATCGCAGGGACTCATCATCATTCTCGACCTCTAATAGGAAAAAAGAATCACTCTATCCCAAACATGAACGCCTCAGCCAACCTCCGCGCCTCAATGATTCGCGCATCGGTGCTGATCCCAGTACCCCCGGGCCCTTCACGATTCGATCCTGTTGCGGCCGCCCATTCTCGGGGAATCGAAGTCGGCGAAGGGGAAAGGCGTCGGGTTGTACAAACTCTAAACTACCTCGAGTATCGTGTACGATGCGACATGGATCGAGAGGCAGCTCTTCCATCTCCCGTAAAAGAGTATTCGATTGAAGATCCTGCCATCGAGGTTGAAGGCTCACAGCGATCCCAGCTGAAACGAATGTTTACAATATTTCCTTACAGAGATATGAACTGGATTGTCACGATGCTATTTGTGGTTGGCAGCGTATCTTTCGTTATCAATGCAGGATTCGGGCTCTTTCCTTCCCTCGAGCCAAGCCTCGCTTTCGATACTCTCCCAACCGTTGCTCTCCCTGCGACCATTACAATCGGAGCCACCATGTTCTTGACTGGAGGCATTCTCGGCATCTTCGCCGCTTTCAATGCCGACCGCGGCACCCTCGAGAAGAGCGGCACCAAGTCCATCGATGACAACATCCCGGCCATTTATCGACCCGCCCTTATTGGCTCTGAAGCATGGCTCTGGATCCCATCTGCAGCCGATTTCGCCGGTCTTCTACGGACTGTGCCTTTCCAGGCTGGTCTGGTGATGCTTTCCGGCGGTTTGATCCTCTCCGTAGCCGCAGTGGCTGGCCTCCCAGGAGTTCTCAACCCGATGGATCTTTTTCTCACCCAGGCTCTGGTCTTCATGCCACAAGTAATTGGAGGAGCCCTATTCTTCATTGCCAATATGACTCTCGTCATACATGTCCAGACAGACTGGTATAAACCAAGAATCCTCGCGGGCGAATGGCAAGGGGCGGCTTGGAATGCAGTGGCATCCGCCGGTTTCATTGTGACCGGTGTGTTGCTCTTGAACAATTACATCTTTGAGAGCTCAGTTGTTGGGTTTGTTGCAAGTACCGCCTTTTTGATAGGGAGTATCATTCAATGGTATCTGCTCATGGAGTTTCATCCAACTCGTTGGGCATCTTAAGGTCTTTATAGCTTTCCAGTTCGGAGTCGTTTCGTGACCACTAGAAACAGAGCTCGTCCTCTTCGAACTCATCCTTGAAATACACCTCTGGAAAGCTCAAAAAGCACAGTATAGCATTGCTTGTGAGAACAGCTTGTGGAGAGACCAGCGAGTAACATTCTAAGCAGAAACGGCTCCAGCTTCTGCTCCAGCCTTCTGGTTTAATGTAGATGTCTGACTGAAGGACCTTCGGAAATGAAGGTTACTAGTATCGTAAACGGAGGCATAGAAGCTGCAACAATTGAGGCCCTGCTTTTGAGCGGCAAGTGTTACTATGGCCTTCTCTAATAAGTGAGGAAGATCCATCATCGTCTGATGGCCCCTCAATGAATTATCCTGGACCTTTTTGGTGAGTATTGGGAATGGGTACAAGGGCACCAAGGCAATGCCGTAACTTGAATGACACCATCCGCTGCCGCACATCCACCGTTTTTGATACATCCTGTAAGATGGTACTCATAACAATTCCTATTTCTGGGTTCATCCCACCTTATAATATAGTTGTGGGGCAATGATCAATGGGCACTCGATGATCATTGTAGCCAGCAAGCCCGGTCCAGCCTGACTGGAGCTAAGGTGGTACGCACGAAAATCTAACTACACGGTCCGAGTATCACGAGCCACAAGCGGCGCCTCATCATTCGATGGTTTCATATTGAGCGCCGTGAAGAAGAAAGGGCGCCTAGACGGCCTGCTGGAGGACAGCCATTGGAAATTTCCACGTCATTGAGAAGTAGACTTGTAGGTCAAGTCCCTGATGTCGGGAAAATATCACTCTCTTCCAAGAATCAGGAACTGGTGTAAACTTGAAAAAGCTTACATTCGGCTACTCGACAAGGGGTTTCTGGCACAAGTTTAGTGCCCCAGTCCGAAGTTGAGCTTTAACTCGCCGCGCATTCGTATATCATCAACTATGCATCGTCTACCTTACAGAGGAACTAGTCGCCATCTGCTTGTAAACTTACGTGGCCCTGAGGCCCGTCAAATTACCTAAATACTGAACCGCGCCCCTTTTTCCTGGATTGACTTGATACTCGCATGCCACCAGTCGCTCACTCATTTCATTATACTCTTTCTTTCTCTTTTCTGCACTCGTTCAAGCAACGAACTAGACGCCTTTGAAATGGCTCTCTGCAGGCTAATTCTGGCAGCTGCTATGCTCAGCTCGACCTACGGAGCTGCAACCAGCAATATTACTCGGGTCCTCGACCTACCTTCTCGTTACCACAATAGGACTATCAGCGTTGAGCATCTCTCGGTGGTGGGAAACCTCGACGGTTACAAGATGATCACCCCGGCCGCCGAAAAGTCTACCGACTTTTGGTACTTTGATGTTGTTTCAAAGTTCTCTAACCAGACTTTGAATATTGTCTTCTTCAACTCAGGAAATTTTTCGCAGTACCCGCATCCTCTCGCTGTCCAGGTTTCGGGGGTGTACCCCAATGGTACAGACTTCTACTTCGAAGCTATGGCCGATGCTGGGGTTCATCTCACCAACGGGTCCCGAGGTATTGCTGGAGACTGGAGAGGCATTGGGAGCCTTAGTGGAACCTCGGTGGACAAGCCTGATGTTGAATACACGATCAACGTCGACTCCAAGGGCATGGGTATATATGGCAAGATCTCCTTCAAAGCCGTGAGTGACTCCCCAATCCTATTCCTCACTGTTGTGCAATTTCAAGAGACTGATATTGAAGATTACAGAATGCTCCCGCCCATTACCCTTGCGACTTGAATGGCGCAGTTGGCGTCTGCAAGAATCTCTTGCCGGGACTGTACTGGGCTAACGCGGTCTCCGATGCCGAGACCGTTGTCGATCTCGCCGTCAAGGACACTTTTATCGCTTTCGAAGACGGTATTGGTTACCACGAGAAAAACTGGGGCAATCAGTCCGTCATTGATGGTCCTCGTTACTGGGATTGGGGACACGCTTGCTTTGGTCCTTACTCTATCGTCTGGTACAACCTTCTCGACTATGATGGCAATGAAAGCAGACGTTCCTATGTTGCAAAGGATGGAGAGGTTCTCCTCGTCAGCTGCGACATGGTAAGCATGGAGGTTCGACAGAGGGGCGGAAAGGCAGCTTGGCCTCCTATCACTGCACTGCTTGAGACCGAAGGCCTATCTGTCAAGTACAACCTCACAAATGGCGACGTAATGGAGGTCGATGTCACTACCCAGTTCATCGTCAGAGATGAGAAGGGCGCCTACCAACGCGCTAACGGTCTTGTCAAAGGCAGTATCATTGGACAAAAACTTTTCGAGGGTCGCGGTCATTACGAAGAGTTCATCTTTGGCATCGTTAATGACTACACTCCGCAGGTATAATACCAGCACGATGGCGTGTGAGGGACATTGAGCAGCCTATTGCATCATAAATTCTTCCCGACCAATCACACCGGCAACCCATCATTCCCAACGAGACGATTTCAGTAGCTTATGTCGTTTCACCCCGGCCGGAACGATTCAGTGGTCTCAAATTTGTATGTATAGTCTACATGTAAATAAGAAGTCCCAGTTCTGTAGGCTGTATCCCATAGAAACTTTTGTTCACCAAATTTTGAGAGATCATTAGGGCTTCGTTTCGTAGATGTCATGCCTTGGTTTCCAAGTTCAGTTCCACAGTCCTTCCTCTTCAGAGACCCTATCTACAAACGCGCCACTTCCTAACGTATGGTCGTTTTCGATTCATCCTCTTATCCAGATCTCCCAATCTTGAAGCCCCCAGGAACTCTTGTCTGAAACGCGCCACTCGGGTCGTATTTGGCAGCAACTTCCCGTATGAATTCAACATTTTGTGGGCCGTATCCTGCGATAGCATCCTGTCGAGGACTGGCATAGTTGAGGTAGGCCAGGTCCATGTCGCCCCCGACAGACTTCGCAAATCTCTGTATCTTGTCCGACATCGAAGTCAAACAAGCCTCCGCCACCGCAAAGTCTGCGTCGTTCGTCAACACATACACACCACCCGTCCACATGATGGCATTTGACTTCAATCTTTCAAGACCAAGCATATTACCGCCGCGTTGTTTTGCGATATTTCCATGGTCCATTCCGACAGGCTGTAGAAAGATCATGGTTCCGAAGGCTTCCGGGCCGATGGAACTCTGAAGGGACTTGACGAAGTCTTCGTGGAGCTTGGTGGAGTATTGAAGAATCTCTGGATCATTTTGGAACAACAGAGTCGCCGCAGCACTCCTAAGAGATAAAGATCAGTCTGACCGAAGGGTTCAGATATCAGCCAGACTTACAATTGTCCGCCTTGGACTTTCGACCCTGCGGCAGTCTTGGCCACAGACTGCTTTACAGAAACATTGCGAATAGACGGAATGTCCCGGACATTGTCAAACGCCGTTTCGACACCATTGTGCCCAGCAGTGTTGACATAGATGGCCGTGATCGTGATGTCAGGACCTGCCGTGCCGTTGTACTGGAGGAAAGTGACCAGTGCGTTATCAGCAAGCGACATGTCATGATCAGCAAACTTGATCAGCGTATCGGAGACCACGTCAGAAGCGGTTGCGGGCAGTATTCGGACCTCGTAGTGGATATCACGAGCAGGAAGGGCTTCCAGGTCAAACCTTGTGACGATGCCAAAGTTGGAGCCGCCACCCTTGAGCGCCTTCCATAAATCAGAGTTGCTGGTCTTGTTCGCATTGACGACGCTTCCGTTGGTGAGCACGACCTCGTAGTTGAGGACAGAGTCACAGGCGAATCCATACTTGGGCGAGAAATAGGATGTGCCGCCGCCGAGAAGGAAGCCTCCCACTCCAACGTCACCATCGCGGCCACCGACCACGACAACGCCTTGATCGCCCAGACTAGCGTAAACATTCTCCCATCGCCCTCCCGAACCGAGCGTCGCGGTATTCGTTTCGGCATCATAACGGGAGTAATTGAGCATGCTCAAATCGATAGTGACTCCATTCTGAATGTTGTTGTTCAACTGAAAGCCATGCCCCCCACTCCGGACTGCAATGTGCCAGTCTCCAGCGCCATTGCCAGCTTTTAGGAGTGTAGTCAAAGTGAGGGAAACTTCTTCAGTACTCTCGGGTAGCACAATACACCATGGATGAAGCTGGGCATTCCGAGCCCACCAGGTTTGCACCTGTTTCTCGTACCCTGAATCGGTTGGCGATAAAACCCTATCACCTAAGCCGGCGGCGAGGAGCGCGTCACACTACAAGTATTAGTGAGATTACCAACAGTGACTTGGAGGGTGCTTACAGGCGGAGTGCCCCCAACAAAAGTTTCCGTCGTGCTTATGTTAGCTGCTAAAGCCTCCAAGAGAGCCAACGACCCGATAAGGTAACAATGTTTCCAGAGATTGTAAATCATGGCAGATATGGTATGAGAACAATTAAAGATTATTGTTGAAGAGATGTGAATGTAGTCAATGGTACCTAGTTTTTGCTGTCAAGCTCGGCGGTTTATGATCATATTATGGAGACTGCTCGCCTTCTTAAATATAACTGTCCCCCAAGGCACTTTCGCTGTCTTTGATGAACGCATGTTGAGCTGAGATCGCTACAATCCCGGGCCCTCGGGCCCTGTGAAGGTGAGAAGGCCCCGAAACAGCATGTCGGTCGTCGGAGTGAGATTAGAGCCTGATTAATGGAGTGGCCCGAACTAGTAACTATCATTAATACAAGAAGTCAGCGGTGTCTGCCGGCCGTTGCCGAAAGACAACCATGCCCATTTGAGGGCTATAGCCACACGTTTTGATGCGCAATTGTGTGGCAGTGGCACATCCTGACCCAAATGGGAACTTTAGTCTTCCGGGGCCTCGGGCCCGGGGATGGTTGGGATTCAGGGCTACTACGCCTAGCGCTGACAGAGTGTGCGAATAGGACGCAGCGATAATGATAGCTGCCTAATGTCAGGAAGCTTTGCGTCGCCAGCCTGCCGAGCACAGGGTAAGACTCTTTGGATATGGGCTGTCTGCAAAGAGCTCGAGTCTGGAAGAACCTACACAAGAGATGTCCGGAATGGAGACCGAAGAGGATGAGAGTCTTGGTCGATAGGATTCTGCAAGCATCCCAGCACGATATCTTACCACCTACTGCGTGCACCTTTCTCAAAGATTAGTCACTGACTGCCTAACTGGCGCCTCCTAATTATGCCACCCCGCCATGCCCGCCAAGTACTCATGGCCTTTGAGACCAGGGAAGAACAAAAGAAGAAAAGTCGCTACTTGTAGGACCTTCCCATTTATCGAGTCTAATTGACTTTCGATTTTCTTTCTCAGTCTATTTCCCTGTCGACCGTGGAAGAGTCTGCCCTCACGTAGAAATTGTTGACTGCCTCGAATGGAGGCTTCCGGAGTCAGCAGCAAAAGGCCTGCGGTGAGTTCGCGTCACTCAAGACAATGACCGTTACCCATAGACATACTAAACACGCCATGGCCAGTGTGATAATTGCAAAGGCAGAAAGGTAAGTACTCAGTCCCCAGTGTCATCACATCATGAAAACATCGCACAATGGGTTTTGACGAGAACGGATAGACGAAATGCGACCGCGAAACGCCATGCTCAAGTTGTGTGGCCTCAAAACTCATATGTCGCCTGACGCATCGCTCATCCGAGAGACGACAGCGCGTTCTCATCTCGCCCCGCTATGATGAGGCCATAGAAAGTGTTGACCGCTCGCTGAAGGAAGTGTCGCAGGCGGTGCAGCAGCTACTCGAAATCAACCAGCAAAAGTCGAACTCATCACCACTCATCTCCCCAACATCCTTCATCGGCAATCACTCTCCCGACATTTCAGGCCTATCTGAGGGATACAGAGGCGAATCTTCGTTTAAAGCGCATGTCCACCGGGTCACGGATGCACTCAAGGATGCGGCTGCAGACCTAGAGTCGACCTTGGGCGACGATTCGGCGCTCTCTGCCACCGTGCAAATGATCGACCAGGCTACGGGCAGTGAAGAGAGTAGTCCCACTCACATCGGCAACTCTCCATTGACCGTGCAAGCCCAGCATCCCGAGTTGGAGGGTAGGAGCCTTCCGTCAACTGAGCGCGTTCTGAAGCTCATTCGACTGTGTCAGACTGAAAAGCAGCGGTTTTTCATCGACGTCCCCGTGATTGACGAACAAGAGTTTGGTGAGTATTGCCAAAAAGTTTGCTTTGCTATCACCGACTTTTCTACTGTGGATTGGATCATTTTCAACGCCGGTTTGTTTTTCTTGCTCCAAGGACTCAAACGCCATCATTATGCCCTGATCGACATCAACGAGTCAGACATCGAGGCGTACTCTCAACTCCTCAAGGCCAACCTTGAAGCTGCGATACAGTCTTTGAGACTTTGCAGCGACCCTTCAATACAAGCATGCCAAGCTCTAGCAGTCCTGGTAAGTCTCAAGTGATTGCCGCCGAAGCTCAATTCCCAGTACTGACGAAAAAGTACACGTTTTGTAACAAAGTAGGCCAAAGTACACTTGCATGGCAGCTCATATCGGCCGCGTCGAGGATGTGCATCGACCTCGGTTGGCATAGACTACCTAGCAATGAGCCAGAGTTCTCAAAAAGGCGACAAGTGTTTTGGCATGTTTATGTCCACGACAAAAGCATGGCTTTTACAATGGGCAGGACACCGTCGATTCATCCCTATGATGTCTCCACTGAGCGGCCGTCCATTCCCAAAGACTGCGTTCCGGGTGTGCCAGTACAGTAAAGCATCCCTTCTTGCCTTTCCCCGGAACTGGTATGCTGACGGCACCTTCAGTCTTTATTCTGGATTCGTCGAGTACGCGTTTATTGTTGGCGATATGCACGCTGAGCTATTTTCTGCTTCAGCGCTTCGACAGCCACTAGAGACACGAAGCCAGAATGCCAAGTCGGTAGTTTCCAAATTGCTTGAAGTCAACACGCGTAACAAACAGGTGGGTTTGGGTGATCATGCTGTTTGAAAGGACTTTTCTGAATTCCGCAGTCTATCGGACATAACCCTCCCGACGACGACCTCTATCAGGCGCTTGCCGTGCTGCTCGACTTCATGATGTACGGTCTTGTCACGATAGCTTATCGTGTCATCCCATGCGATGAAGCAAGCGATAGTCCACTGAAATGCAGCAACGAATGCACGGAGGCTGCTCGAAGTGCCCTTCGTACAATTGTGAGGGCATTCAAATCCTGGGGCCATCTCAGAATCACTGGATGGACAATGCTCCTCAACATGTATGCTCACACATGACGCTGCTGCGATTCTTGATGCATATTTAATAACATTTATTAGGATGTTCTCTCTAGTACCCTTTGCCAGCTTTGTAGTGCTCGCGGGACACACCGTGGCAATGGCGTCCGAAGAGGACCTAACACTCCTCTGCAGCGCAGTGTCTGCCATTGAACCCACATCAATCAGCTCGCCTTCAGCCAAGAAGCTGTACGATGTGTGTAAGACGTTCTATGAGCTCGCTAGCTTTGCTGCCAAGCGAAGATCCTTGATAAGCAAGAGGCCACCGCATACAGAGCAGGTGTATGGACAACGGGAACTTGGGGATATTCCTTCTTTACCGGAGGTCAATTTCGCAGTACCTCCGTACGATCACATCATGGCTCCTCAAGACTGGGACGCCGTGATGAATGAGTTCGATCTGGGCACTGGAGCCAGCGCTATGGCTTCCTTTGTAGAACCTTACATACCTTTTGATGGTAGATTGCCCTGAAGTATCATGCAACACGTATTAGACCAATTTGCAATTCGAATCAAGGCTGGTTGATCTGTTTACTACGAAAGCAATTCAACTCAGAGCTTTGCGTTCACACCTGTGACCTTGCAAGCTGCATCTACGCTAGCCATGACCTGAACCAGTCGATCATCCCGCAACCTTGGTACAACGACCTGAACACTCAGCGGCGTCCCTAGGTAGATCTTTCGGTCAATCTTCTTCTCGTCCCACAGCTCTCTGTTCCTCTCGTCCCAGCTACTCAGGATCTTTCCACCTTGTGGCCGACCAAGCTGCAGATCACTCTCCCTCACGTCTCGCACTGGTACTGTTCCTGCAGGATAGTCAAGCATCACCCAACTGCTAGTCAAACCGACAGCATTGTATCCTTCGATGGGCGGCACAGGGTGCGGCGCAACCGGACATATCACAGCATCCAGCTTCTCTCGCCTGCGACCGTGTTCATCGTTCTCGACCCACATCTTGAGCATCTCCCGCTCCAACGTTGCTCGTTGTGCCTGAAGCTGAGCAACTTGCGTAAGTGGCAGCGGCTTCCCCTTCTTGAATCGTGCTGCTGTCCAAGGTACTAGGGGCTCGCCTGTTGCTTCAATCATCTGGGCCATGGTGACGGAGCCGTCGACGCCCATGAGCTTGTTCATGACTGACTGTGCCTTGGTGAGTGCCGCGGGGCATGACAGCTCAACCACCTTCACACCGCGTGTGTGCGAAAGAGCTGAAGAGACCTCGTCCAGCATATGATCAAGAGGTGGATGAATGCTGCAATTTCCATCCGTGCGGAGAACGCCGATAACCAACTCCCCGTTCTTGCCGCAGCCCGAGATCGACGACACTCTCAAGCTGGAGGGCCATGATGCGGGCATGCAATCCTCGCCCCATAAAGCTGCCCGAGGGACGATCTCACGCAGGAGAGCATCTATGTCCTCAACACTACGGCCAATAGGGCCTGCAACAGCTTGCACGGAAGTGCGGCTCATACCGTCAATGCCAGTAAGAACTTGTCCGCCGTACGGAACGCGGCCATTGGAGGGCTTGAAGCCATAGACACCGTTACACATAGCAGGCACGCGGATGCTGCCACCAATATCGGTTCCGATTCCAATCATGGAACCCTTCATGGCCACGAGGACGCCCTCGCCGCCAGAGGATCCGCCAGCGGTGCACAGTCGGTTGATAGGATTCATGGTCCGGCCAAAAACGTTGTTGACGGAATCCAGACTTCCGAGAGTTTGCGGGATGTTGGTCTTGGCGATGATGACGCACCCCAAAGAGAGCAGGAGATCAACCAGCGGCGCATTGGAGGCTGCGGGCTTGTGGCACAGATATGCCAGCCCCATTGAGGTGTCGACGCCTGCAACGTTGAATGTGTCTTTTACGGAGACGGGGAGGCCGTGGAGGGGGCCGAGGGGGGCGCCGTGTTCGCGGAGGTAGTCATCGAGAAACTGAGCCCGGTTCAAGGCGGTCTCGAATAATGGTTCAGTCAAACAGTTTGTGAGTTGCTGCGCTATGGCACTTCGGTGGCAGAAGGCCTCGGTCACTTGTCTAGCTGAGAGTTTGCGCGTCCCTATGGCCTTGAGCAGAGTTGGAATCGTGTAAGTTTCGGTAATTGAGATTTCTGATTGAGACAAGAATTGGCGCGGCATGTCAAGAACTCTCTGTGGCCCGTCACCTGGTTGAGGGGGGTCATTCGGGATGGCCTTGATTGGGATGTGCCATTTTGATGAGATGCGCGCTGCTCTCTCAGCCTGTTTACGTCGTGCAATGGCCTTCCACGGGGCTTCTCGAGATTGAGAAGACATGCTTATGCAAGCTACGGGTTGAACACCTGGAATTTGGCTCTGATTGACAACTTGCAGGCAGTCGACGGTTAGGTTGTGTGTTGTTAGATTTACTATCTCAGCATGCCCAACAGTAGGCGGGGCTGATAGTATACTGTCATCAGGACCTCGGCACTCCATCGACGCACAGAGGATGTTTCCCGCCGGCACTGGAGTGAACCACCAAGCTTCTGTGTTGTGTTACGTATGAGTAGAGACAACGCGGGGAATGCCTAACAATTACCCCAACTACAAGATCGCTGTGCTAAGTACACTAACTATCCTGTCGGCGTTCACGGACCGCCCGGCCCTTGCGGGGTAATTTCCATTGATACTGACCATGGCCCGAGGAAACGGAAACCCGCGTTGCCCCGAGCTTGCGGCCCTCACGGTACGGAACGAATCTAACACGGCATCGAGATCCTGCAGGGCATGGATGTCGGTTTCAAGCAAACTGTGCAAACAGTGCGTCCATTAGCCCGGTCCAGGTTGGTTTCCGGGAATCTTGCGCAAGCAAACGATCTTGAAGTCCTCGGGGCATAATCCTAGAGGCTTCTACATGCTGTTCGTGCTATCGGGGATCAGATCCGCAGTCTTCGAAGGATACGTTCAGGGAGAAAATTGATAGAATCTTGTCCAGAGTGTCAAGTTCACGCCGTCATCCGGTCCGACACTGGCGAGGACACAGATCGTCCTGCTTGGTGTTCAATGGCCGATGAGTTCCCTACCTAAGGTCTACCCGAGATACCTTTGTATCATCAACTCAATGAGCCTTGGAATACTGCAGAAAAAGATTGTCTTTCTGGGGGTTCCGAACTTTTCCCACATTGTTTCTATTGTTCTATCTCTTAGCTAGGCCAAGACTGTTCGTGGACGGGCGGGGCCCTGGAGTAGTTTGGGCACAAGTCCAAACTGTGCGGAGAGGGAATAATTCCAATCCGCCAACATCAGACCGCTAGCCTTTAAACTAATTACTCCCTTGCGAGCTCTGTGAATGCCCATCCTCTTCAACAATACCCCCACAACGGTCCTGGTCGCAACATGTTGTACAAGTGACCTGTGTTCGATCCAATAACCTGGGATTGTCCTACTACCTTATCTTACCTACTAAGTTGACGAATCTGTGATGGATACCGCATACACAAAGGCAAACAGCAAGGTTGGCAACATGGCTGCAAAGTCCCAAATCGTCACATCAAGCCACCCGTCCAGAAGGAATTATGTGTAACCCTCCTGTCTGCTCGAAGATATCTGTCAAATATAGAGGGTGCCGCGGGAGTGGCGCCTGCTAATACCTATTGTCACCTGTGGACCGTGGCGGGCTGAATCCAGCCAAGTGACTGCCTGCATGAGAGTGTCACAGTGCATCCATCCCGTGGGAGCATGGATTCTTCCTCACCTGCGGCGAAGCCAACCTGCTGGTCCAATCAAACCCATCGCATCCTGAACGACCATGTTGCCGCTTCCAACGACATTGAGCAAACAAAAGTTGAGCCCAATCCCATGCGGCATCACAACGGAGTCCCACATATTGCCCTACCATCCCTGGGGGCCATCTCCGAAGCTGTGTGCAGAATCCCGACCCCCAAAACTCGGAGGCTCAGCGTTGGGGTTGGTGCCGTAGTCGAAAGCTCGCCACGTCTCAAGTGGTAACTGTGTATGCTCTTTTCCGAGTACACATGCAAGTCAAGTCACCGTCCGTCTCCATTGAATGCCGGCGGTAGACTCGGCGGTGCGGCGGCTCAGCGCTTGACGTTGCCTTCACCAAAGCTACCCAACCAAGCAAACAAACCGGGCGTCCAATGGCGATCCATGATATCCTGGAAGACAAGTCAAGTTGAGGGATCTCCGGCTTGGATTGATATGATCATTCCCTCGAACAAACGAAATACACGGATCCACCGAGTACCGAGAAGCATGCAATCCGGGCCGCAAGCCACCTTGGAGTCGGAGAAGCGCCATGATAAGTGATATATGTCTTTCTGCGGCGGCCGCGCCGTAAAGATGGACATTGTTTGCTGAAGAGTTGCCAAAAGAAGGTATCACCCGCGGCAAGGGTAATTATTCTGCCACAATCCTTTCAGCCAAGTCTTCATGTTCACAACCAACACGAGCTGCGTGACGAGGGGCCAAAATCAAGGCAGCGGGTAATACTAGCCCCCAATGACACTCTGAAACCTTCCGCGATCATGTAAATAGATGTCTACTCGCGCGATTACCAGCTGTTATTTGATATGTCGAAACTTCCATGTGATAATGGGTCTCTAGCTCTTTGAGACATTGAATAATCTTATAAGAAAAACCAAAGATCCTCTGGATCATGGATGTTCTCTTTCCTCTTTCTGAATGACGTAGAAATTTTGGTTTGACACTCATCAAGGCTCTCATCATGTTTACCTTAGTGCTTGGAGAAGCTTGTTTGAGCGGCGCGGGACGAGATGCCCTCGCCAAGGCCGCATGCTCTGTTTTGATCTTGAGCACTCCCTTCCTTCTCACTTATCTTCTCACCTATATCCGGTTTCTCTGGAAGAATCAACGTTACGAGAAGCTAGGAAATAGGCGGCTTGTCATACCTCCATACCTTGTTCCCGGACTTGGCCACGCCTATGCGATTCTCTTCAACGCCGAGAAATTCCTTCGGCCTCTACAGTATGTGACATGATGGAAATCCACCTCAGATTTATGCTTGCTGATACCAGCCTTAGGTCTCGCCTACATGATACCGTTATATCCCTCTCAGTACCTGCAAGTTCGCTTTGCTATGTCCTTCCCGGTGAAGGCGTGCGGTCACTCTTCAAGGGGCCTCGAGACCTCGTCCCAGTACCTGGGATCTTCGATGCCTTGACAATATTCTTCGGCTTGGAAGCGGTGGACTATCATGTGTTCGACCACGATCACATCTCGGCATTCGAGACACGTGACGAAGCAGGACTCACAACTTCTCATCCGGACGCATCTCGAAGAATCATGGAACATCAACGAAAAGACTTCATCGCCTTCTTGAACGGGGAGAATCTGAGGCTTGTGATGGATAGATTCTCTTCCAACTTCAGTCAACGACTCTGCCCAAAGAACGCTTCTGTTCCTAACCAAGATCCCGTCGCCATCCCTGATTTGTACAAGTTCGTTCGCGACACCATTTTCCGTGCGGAAGTCGAGGCGCTGTATGGGAAGCACATCTTCAGGCTTTGCCCATCATTTTGTGAAGACTTTTGGGCTTTTTACGATGCATTCCCTGTTGTCTCACGTGGGAGCCCACGATGGATGTATCCGTCCCAGTACCGTAGGCGCGACCGAATAATCAGGAGTCTGAGCAAGTGGAGAGACTGGTGCAACTCTAACAGTAACAATGATGATGCGGAACCGGGTGATGCTGAGTCTGATCCTATCTGGGGCACCCGCTACGTGAGGAACATGGTCCGGCGCTATGAGGATCTCGGGTTCTCGGATGCCGGAACTTCGAGCGTCATCCTAGGCTTCTTATTTGTGTAAGTCCACTTACTCCCAGTCTTTGCAAGTTGGAGGTGGACTTGGCCTAATATCATCATACAGAACAACTGCAAACACCATTCCAGCCGCCTGCTGGATGATGCTGCATGCTCTCCTGGACGCAACTCTTACGTCCAGATTAAGACACGAGTTAGACATTAAAAACGACAGCAAGGCAGCATCACTAGACTGCACAGCATTGTCATCGGCTCCGCTACTGAACTCAGTCTATCGAGAAACATTAAGACTTCACGTTGCCGGCGCTATCGGCCGCAAATCGGTCGGTGCCGGTCTCCGTCTCCACGGGGATTCCTTCTCCACTTTACCATCGGGGACCACCGCCTTATCAGCAAGCTGGCTCGGCGGCCTCGACGGAGCCATCTGGAACACGGGCCGGACCATCAACGGGGTCAAAGAGCACTCTCTTGATTCCTTCTGGCCAGAGCGGTTCCTCGAGTACCCCGATGATCCGACAAGCGGTCCGCTTCGGAAGTCTAACTTGGTGATGCACAACTACACTGTATCGGAGAAGTACGTGCGCGATGATTCCAAGGCTAAACTGTCGAATCCATCAGCGCTGCGAGGGCACTTTTTCCCCTTTGGAGGAGGCGCTTGGAGGTGTCCGGGCGAGACATTGGCAAAGAATACTATTCTTGTCTCCGTCTTTCTCATTCTAAGGGACTTTGACGTGGAGATTTTGGATCCGGCGGATGCGGCCAAGGCTCGGTCACATCATCGAGCTATGCCATTTGGATCGCATGCATTTGATAGAGAGGTACCGGTGAGGATTCGCCCGCGATGTTGAGGAAAGCATACTTTAGAACATAAGTGGAGTTTAGCATTTTCTTGATCTAAGTCGGCTCTTACTCTTAGTAAATAGTCCGCATGAGCTACATCATAAGATAGACGTACATATGATACAAATGAAGTAGAAAGAGCTTAGTCTCTCTCGTGTTTGATACAGCATGGAGTTTTCTCACAGTTCGTTGCATGTCAGTTGCCGATCTGCTGCAAATACGAGTTCTCAAAGAGCTTGGTAAACGCAGCAATTTCGAGAGATTTCCTTATCGGCTCACCCCCTTCATCGAAGTTGACTCTTCAACGTTGAACCTTGACAATGAGGACATTTCCCGTGGAAAATCCCCTTCAAATTGAACTAAAAGCTCCACTCATCTCCTAAAATCGGAGTTAGCCCCTGGCAAGAGGAGTTCTATTTCCCCTCATATTACCGAGTCAAGATAAGGATTCTCCCCTGAAAGGTTCAATACAAACACCAGTTCATCCGAAGTTTTCCAACCCGCCGTTCACTCATGAACTTGGCTCAAGACAGTTTCTGAGTGGCAAGCCTCATCAGCCATGGTCTCAGCGTCCATCGCGAGAGTCGCAGCCGCCGCGCTGGCCATACTGCCGGCGTTGGCAGCGCGCAAAAACATTATCATCGATACTGACATCTTCAGTGACTGCGAGTCAGTGCCACCCATGTCCCCCCAATCCTCACCAAACACCCAGGCTCTAACATCACAACAGTGATACCGGCGCCCTTCTCCTCGCAGCAACCTCACCAGACGTGAATCTCCTCGGTGTCAACGTCAACTACCCTTCAACATACTCCGTAACGGCAACCTCGGCAATCCTCGCTCACTATGGCCTTGGAGATGTCCCCATCGGCGCACGCAGGCCAATGACAGATGAGCCTTTCTTCGACACCTTCGCCTACGACCTAGGCGAGTACGCGAGCAAGATCTCATACCACTACTCGGGCGGCTCGCTCCCCTTTGGCCAGGCCGAAAACGCCTCAGACGCGGTGACGCTCTACCGCAAGATCCTCGCCGGGGCCGACGAGCCCGTGACCATTGTCTCCATCGGCTTCTTCGAGAACCTCTCCGCGCTCTTAAACTCCACCGCTGACGCTATCTCTAACCTCACGGGCCCCGCGTTGATTGCAAGCAAGGTCTCGGAGCTGGTTGTCATGGGCGGCGAGTACCCGTCCGGTCGTGAGTTCAACTTCTTTGGCGATAACCCTTCACACACGGCGCACGTCGTGAACAACTGGAAGGGGCGTGTGGTTTTCTGCGGCACTGAGGTTGGCTCAATCGTGCTGTCCGGAGCGAAGCTGCTCGCCGAGGGCCCCGTGTCGGATCCGGTCCGGCAGGCTTACATTTACTACAACTTTTATCGGCCCCGGCAGTCGTGGGATCCACTGACGGTGTTGTATGCTATGCAAGGTCTCGGGGACATCTTTGAATACGGTAACAAGTACGGGCGCAACTTTGTCCATGCCAATGGGTCGAATGAGTGGGTCTATGATCGGAATGTCACTAATCAGCACTGGTTGAACCTCAAGGTGGACAATACCACGGCGGCGGCGGCGCTGGACAAGTTGTACTTGGAGGGAGCGTGGTCGGTGGTGAACGGGACATCGGCATGAAGGACCTCTACCGTTGCTCTCACTTTGGAGGGCCAACTATTCGAGTGAATCTAAGCTTAATATTTGGCGTCGATAACGCTGCATGCCGGCTCTTTCACGTGTGCTTCGTGCGCTGAGACTCGACGGACTCCATTAGTCAACCCCTCGACCGAATGCGAGCCTTGGTAATCCTCCCCATATCTCACCACACTTTGATCGCCGTGAAATCTCCTTCTTCCGCACTCTCAGTATCGGCCACCATCCCGGTCACGCCAACTGAAGCAACACTGTACGCAGTATGCGCCAAGATCACGTTGCATTCGCGCCGGCGACGGTAACAAGGGGGTTATGCAGGATACCACCTTCCTTATGCCCCTCGCTCCCCGTTGATGGACTTCCGGATTTCCTTGCTGATTCCATCTGGACTGCTGCGACAAGACCGTTGAATGCTGCAGCACAAACAAGGTTCATTACCAGAATCGACAGGTTCCGTGTTCGTGACGAGGGGATCCATCCGCTGCAACCGTGAGAAGATCACAGTATGGCCCTCAATCTTTGGCGCTCTTATCTTGCTCAATCGCTCTCAGTAATCTCGTGTTGCCCCGCACTCTCGAGTCGCTTCATCTATCCGAATGTCAGTTTTGGGCGATTTTTGGTGGGGAATGTACCCTCAACACCACATGGTGATAGTGTTAAATGCGACGTAGATGATCACGGGCAAGGGGTTCAGAGGCGCGCCCATCATATCATTTGAATTTTAGACGTATAAATAAGCAAATCATGTAGGTAAAATATCCTTGGCTTCCTCGTAGCTATGAGCTGTAGGACTTTGATGTTCCTTGAGGTTCTTTGTACCGCAGAAACCAGCTCAACATGGTTGCTCTGAGAGCATCGCTTGCGGCATTGGCCGGCATCGCGGTCTTATCCTCTGCATCGGTGGTGGAGAAAGATGTGACGCCAGTTTTCGAGAAGACAAATGTTCCCGGCGCGTTCATTGTTGAGTTCGCCGACGATCAAGTCAGTTCGCCAGCTTCACCTGCACCCATTGGCGATTCTCTAACACGTCACAGGATGTCACTGGATTCCTCAGCCAGCTGAAGACAGAAACCGGCGCGACCAAGATCTCGCAGCGCCTCAACCTCCACTCCAAGATCTTCAAGGGTGTCTCCATTCACGTCGAGGGCTCCAATAATGAGACAGCCTCGAAGATCGCCGGCCTCCCGCAAGTCAAGAAACTCTGGCCCGTCCCCCTGATCAGCGTCCCAAAGCTCGACATCACCTGGACCGGCAAAGACAAGACTCCATCCAAGTACAAACGCCAAATAAACTCTACAGATAATTGGCCACCCCACGTCATGACGCAAGTCGACAAGCTCCGTGCAAAGGGCTTCATCGGAACAGGTCTCAAGATTGGCATCGTGGACACAGGCATCGACTACACCCACCCCGCCCTAGGCGGCTGCTTTGGTCCAGGATGTCTCGTCGAGTTCGGATCCGATATCGTGGGGGACGCTTATGACGGCGCGAACGCGCCCGTCCCCGATGCGGATCCCTTCGAGAACTGTCTCGGCCACGGCACCCACGTCGCCGGTATCATTGCTGCCATGGAGAACCCCATGGGCTTCACCGGTGCGGCGCCTGGGGTGAAGCTGGGCATGTACCGGACCTTTGCGTGTAACGGCCAGACGACTGGCGATGTTCTGCTTGCGGGCGTTATCAAGGCCTTCGAGGATGGCAGCGATATCATTACTGGATCCATCGGAGGTCCTAATGGTTGGGCTGGAGAGGCGTTTGCCGTGACTGTCTCGAGGATCGTGGATGCCGGCGTTCCTTGCACTTTCGCCGCTGGCAACGAGGTTGGCGGTACAGAAGGCCTGTTCGGAATCAGCACACCGAGCACTGGCGACGGGGTGATGTCCATATCATCCTACCAGAGTCAAGGAGCGGATAGTGAGGGAAAGGTGTCAGCTTTTACGAGCTGGGGTCCGACCTTCGAGCTCAAGCTTGCGCCGAGTTTTGGGGCTCCCGGTGCCGGTATCTTGAGCACCTGGCCTGTTGCTCTTGGTGAGTATGCTGAGGCATCTGGCACTTCCATGGCAACTCCTCTAGTTGCCAGTATCGTAGCTCTTGTATCTCAGGTAGGTTCTTGCGGCGAGAGCGACGTCTTCCTAGCCAGACTAATCAGACTGACATCGAACAGGCACGGGGAACTAGGGATCCTGACTTGATCAAGAGGCTGCTTGCCTCAACCGCAAAGCCAAACCTCTCACAGAATTACGGAGTCGACAACATCGAAGCCGGCCTCGGCCCTGTGCCACAACAAGGAGCCGGCATGGTACAGGCCTACGACGCAGCCTACACGACATCAGTTCTCAGCGTAGCCAGTCTCTCGTTCAACGACACCGACAACTTCATCTCCGACACCACGTTCACTATAACCAACGTCGGGGACACAGCGGCAACGTACAACGTATCCCACATTCCTGCCTTGACCGCCACCACTCTCACGGACATTTATCGTCAGAGCTCTCCCGAGCTCTTCACGACGTACGCGACTCTGACCTTTGAGCCATCCAGCTTTAGCTTGGAACCCAACGCTACCGGTGAAGTTCGCATCAGCGTGGTTCCTCCCAAGGGTTTGGACGCCGCGACCCTCCCACTGTACTCTGGATGGGTCGCTCTCAACGGGACCAACGGTGACGGCGAGATCGCGCTATCGGTCCCCTACATCGGCGCAGCTACATCTATGAAGAACATCACAGTCTTGGCTGCAAATCGCCTCATTTTCAGTCGCAGCGACGACCCAAGGAGCCCAGATGTACCCGCAAACACCACATTCCAGCTTCCCGCTCCGGCTGCGCATCCCGACTGGGCCTTACCCTTGGCAAACACTTCGGACCTTATTCTCCCCCTTGGAGCGTTCCCTAACCAGTTCTTGTGGCTGGTTATGGGAAGCTTCGAGGTTCGTCTCGAGGCCGTGCCAGTCGCGTCTCCGGCGTCTGAGACCAATTCAGATGCCCGAGATAACGACCTCGGTGTGGTGACCCTTGGAAGCGTAGCTGGATATCCCATGACCTATGTAAGGCCCATTGGCTGGATGAGCCCTTGGGATGGTAGCTTGGCGGATGGCTCTTGGGCGCCAGCTGGCAGGTATCAGCTCAGCATCTTTGCGCTGAAGATCATGGCGGATAGAAGCTTGCCGGAGAGCTGGGATCGGTATGATTCCCCAGAGTTCATCATCCGTTACGTAGATGCATGATAGATAGCCTCTCAGTGCACATGAGCAAGGTAAGTAGAACAGCTCTATGCGATGGTGAAGATTTGGAGACTATTGTAACTATTCAACCATTTCATTTGATCGCTTATGCTGTCGGCCTTGAGGTCTTGTAAAACTGGTTTAGCGCCAACTCTTCAAATGCAATGGCCTCGAGTGCCATCTTTTGTACAAATCCAGGATCGAAGTTCTTGTTCAAGTATGTGATGATCATCGAAAGGCCTAGAGTCATGTAACCATTAACAATGAGCAGGGTGTGAGCGAAACAAGTCTTACCAGCGCCGGCTCCACCTCCAGTCCACAGCTCGCCCTTCTCCTCGCCCTCATACTCCTTCTCCTCGACGACCCATCTCTGGTCAAGCCACTCAGTCTCAGGGTGGACCTGCCTCACAAACGGCAAGAATTCGCGGTTCGTGGTGCACTTCTTCCCCTTCAGCACCCCAGCGCTGGCCAACCAAGGGCTACCGATGCACGTTGTCAACCAGACCTTGGTCTTCGGGTAGGCTTCCTTCATGAAGCGGTCGGCAGCGGGAGAGCGATGGCTGGGGAGTGGGCCACCGATGAGGACGAGATCCAGATCTCGAGGGCAGTCGTCGTAGGTTATGTTCGGGACGAACTTGAGACCGGGCGTCATCTCGGCGGGCTCTAGCGTGGACGAGATGAAGTAGAACTTGGTATCTACTGGGTGGTCGGCCCATTGTGCGAATTCGGGATCAAAGTCTTTGACTTTGTTGTAGTATTCACGAGACAGGTTGCCGAAGAGATCGATGCCCATGATGTCGCTCAGCTGCACGGCCTCCAACATTACGCCGATGCGAATTAACTTTTTAGATCCCAGCGTTGTCGCCATCTTGCCTGTTTGAAGACTGGGTTCTTGGGACGGAATCGGTGAATCAAGTTAGTGTAAAGTGAGTTAAACCACGATGGGGAGCTAGAATCAAGACAAACAGAACAGCGATGCATCAGCCGTAAGAGGTAATGCTTTTATACTTTCCCACAAGAAACAGAAACCAGCTGTCTCCGCACTGATGCAGTGTGCATCCACCTCCCTCCGGCTTTCCCCATCAACGCCTTACTCAGCCGTCCTTGCACATCTTCATCCGTGGTACTCAAATCGTTGTAGGGTTACGTTGGTCTCCATTTTCCCCTTACGCTAGGCTCCAAGCCCATCTAACGTCCGATCGTTGAACCCAATCCCCGTCCCCCGAGCCGAGTGGCTTCGGGGCAGTCCTCACCCTAAAGCAAGCACTCACCTTGCGTGATTATTAGCGGCCGCCCCGTGCGCTAAGAGAGGGATAAACGGGTCCAGTGACCAACTCCGCCGGCCCCGATCCGTGATTAGCTCCGAAGGGCATCGGAACTTACAAGTAACAGGCATTCATCCATTCAAGCTGTGGGAGAGGTCGTGTCCCGCAATTCAATGACCAGGCATCGATCGGACGCCAAGATGATGGTGTTGCAGGTTACATCACCGTCTTCTGCCTTGAGTTAGGAGTTAACATCCTTCTTTCGAGGCAGCACGATTCCTAACTTACTGCTATGATCTGAGACTGATCGGACGTGACGTGGCCCCACACCGACCCGGCAATGCAGGCATGTCTTCTCTTCCCCCGGATTTTGCCCTGCCTGTTCCGTTGGCTGCCTGACAGGGTACGTATCTCGGAGCTGCATCTTCGACGGGCAGGCACGGCGGTGGAAGTGGGGTCTCCGGGAGCCCGGAGGAACGTTGGAACGACACCCGAAGCCCGACTTCCGTCCTGAGGCAGGCGGGACGACAATGGAAGTCTTTCCTTACGACTGATACGTGTGGGATTTGCACAAAGAATATCTCCAAGTCTTTCTGCGAGTATCTTGAGTGTCAAATGACCAAAAGCCCACATCGTCAGGGTAACACCATCGATGTAGCGTTGACGCCGGGCTTCATCTTTTTCGTTCTTGTTCGCATTTTCTCATCTAGGATCACTGCCCTGAGAGACCGAGTTCGAACTTTTTGCCAAAGACATAGACATCACAGTGCAACATGTCCACCGAAGGAGTTGGGCCAGCCGAGTATGCGTTGATACAAGAGTTATTCATCAATCCCAAGGTCTACATCCCTACGCACCTGAAGCATATCGCTAAGCGCTTGCGAGAATCAACTTTTGTTGAATGTACGAATCATCTGGAAGACACGCCTGATGTCCAGTCCTTTGCAATTCCAGAACCCACCTTCACTCCCGAGATCGATGTGCAAGATGACGGAGCCGACGATATCCTCGCAAAGTCCATCCAAATATTTCCTCCGGGAGACATTCTCAAGCTTTCCATAGAGGCCACCATACCCCACATACGATTCTCGCACGCAGTCTCGAAGCTGGAGCTGCCGTCCCTAAGAAGTGACCCGAGGCACGACCTCAAAGCTCTCGGTCGAGCAGTCGGCGAAGCCCAGTGTCTTGACTTCTTCCGCAAGCCTAACCCGTTGCCTCGCGAGCCTGTCGATAATACGAAGGATGAAGGTCTGGGTCTTCCGCTCTCTGCGGTGCACTTTCACGATCAGCTTGCGAGAGAAGCCGAGCTTGAAGAGCTTGACTACACCGAGGAAGACCTAGCATACGCTGCAGAGTCAACATTCGTTGATTGGTCCAAGAGGGACTTTGACCAATTGATCGATCTTGAGATGGTTCCAGCTATGGTGGGAATATTTGGTTTGGCGTCGTGTAAAGAATCTCGCTAATAATCTGTCCAGGACAGAGTCGAAACCATGACTCCACCACTGATTACCATGCCCTTCGAAGATGTAGAAGATGCAGAGTTGTTTATACCGGATGCCGATGTCTGCGAGATACCTCAGTTTTCAGATCCGGAGAGCCTTCTCGAAGAGGATCTCGAGGAATCCCGACACAACCTAGCCGTGGCCTATGATGATATCAAGTTCCTAGATACCTCAACGTCGGACATCCTTGGCATACCTTCAGACACCCCTAGCTTCGACATCCCCACTCCTCAACGAAAGGGCACAGCACCAGCCATGGAGGTCCCTATCCTGCCCATGTCGGACGACTCTACGTCCAGAAGCGAAGAGAAAGACGCCTTTCGGGCAATCTTACGCGATACTGCTGGATTTAATTCCATTAGCCTTCCAGGACCGTTAAGATCCAGCCCATGCTCGGAGGAAGAGTCAAGATTCAACGAACAATTCAACCTCCTCTTAACAGAGAAAGCAGACACCCTGGCACGGAAGCTCGAACAAGAGCAGGTCGAGGTAATTGACGCCATTGCCAGAATGCAGCCTCCAGTCCTCGATTTCAGAGCACCTACACTAGATTGGGAGGGAGCTACCCGAGGCCCCGAAGAGATGTTTCTTTGGGTCCGCTGCCAGAACTCCGAGCAGTTCGCATCGCCACCTTGGCCACGGAATCGGCAAGAACAAAAGGAGCTGCGATGGATCCCTTTCCCATCTTCCCTAGGTCTGGTGGAAGTCGGGGAGTCCGTTGGAGATGACAAAGTGTTGCAACGTCTCCTTGAAGGGCGACGATCTACGAGACTACCGACGAGTGCCGATCACGTACGGCAAATACATACACTCAAGGCGATACTTCCAGACGATGATGACGAGGAGATCCCGATGCCTGATGACGGGGACCAAGCCCACAGTAGCTCACCTTCCACAAGAGAGGACCTCATGCAACTTATTCGAAAACGCAAACACGAACAAGCTGCCAAAGATGATCACATAGATCAGGTGTCGCCGACTGTGGGCGTTAAGCACCGTCGGACAACTACAACTACACAGTCAAAGTCGACGAGGTCCTTAGGGCAAAGCTTGCTCCTCGGAGTAGATGAAACCAATGCCGCGGGAAACCTACTCGCCAACTACATGAACCTACGAGGTGCGAAACGAGTCACAGGGAAATTCGAGCCGTTATTCCCAATTACGAAGCGCAAGGATGCTCAAGCTCCAATGTCTGTAGTCGGACAAGTATCATCGAAGCCGAAAGCACAAAAGGCCCCCGTCGATGCTCCTGTCCCGGCCATAGAGCACACAAACAGCCCCTCCCGCATCATCATTTCTACCGCCCTCCCGCGAGGGATCATATCAGCCCTCCAAGCTAACCTATCGGGCATCGATCTCGTAGACCGTGACTTCTCACGACACAACAAACGCGTCTGGTCCCCGGGAAGCGTAGAGACCGTAGTAAAGCCATCCCCGCTATCCTACGAGGCCGACATCATCCCTTCCCCAACAACAGGTATAATCATCACAACTATCCTCAAGGTCCGACAGAAGCCCCTTCCAGGATCCCAAACACAGCTCTCTCAACTCCGCGGCCGCGTAGCAAGAGTCGCACCGCTCTACGAACAACTGACTATCCTCGTCTCGGAAGACAACCCCCTCGCAGAACACATCGGACCGCTCAGCGCAGCCGACGCCGCATCGTACGCCTCCTTCGTCGCTTTCGCATGCTCCCTCAGCAATAGCAGCGGCTGCACCATCGACGTGGTCTACGTGGCCGGCGGCCAAAAGACACTAGCCCACTGGACGTGCGCCCTCGTCTCGACGCACCTCAAAAAAGCATCCCACGACGTGCAGCAAGTCATCATGTCGGAAGAGACGGAATGGGAAGTCTTTCTCCGACGCGCCGGCTTCAACATGTACGCGGCCCAGGTCGCTCTCGGAGTCGTCAAGGGGGGTTATCCAGTCGTAAATGTCGACAGCGACGGCGGCGACGGCAACAATGACCAAGACTGGACGCTCGTGCGGTTCCTGAGAATGAGCCCCTCGGAGAGGGCGAATGTGCTCAAGGGCTTTCTTGGTGGTGGGAGTCTGGTGGACAGAGTCAGTGCGCGTCTGGGCTGAAAAGCTGGAAGGGCTGGCTGCGAGTGGAAGGTGTTCGGAAGCTGGCGAACCCATCTGCACATAGTTCGGATGGACTTGATGAGTGTTGTGGAATAAGGTATAGGCGTATGCAGGAGGAATCATACGTACCTTGCGTCGAACCTGCGCGTGATGCGTGTGATTAAGCTTCGCTGCAGACGAGGATCGGTTGGCTCGGGCGAAGGTTTTGCGCGCGGGTTGGGACCACCAGGCGATCTGAATAGGACAAAAACGTCTCATCATCGGTCTGCCGAGACGGCGCTGTCCACTTGCCCAGTGAAAAGAACCGTGTCAGGCACACACCTACTATACCTCTTCATTGCAGGCGGCCTTGCAGATTCTTGTGATGCCGAGGAGACCAAGGGCCAAGACATGTCGTGAGCAACTCTGCTGCAATTCTAGCGCTTTCTATTCAGAGATATGATGAGACAAATTCGAAGAGAACGTTGATATTACAAGTAAGAATAAAATAGAAAATGCTTCCTGAAGCTCGCCTCCTATTCTAACAATCTTGGTCCACGCCATGTTGAGGCCAGCCTCGGCCCATGTAAGTCGTGACTCTTTTTTGGTGGTCTATGCATGCAACACCGAAAACGCCTTGGCCCTATTTTACATGTAATGATATGGTACAAATAGGTGGTACAAAGAAAGAAAACGGATGAAGACAGTATGTACGCTGCAAGGAAAAGTCACACCTATCCCTCGCATTCTATATGGCATTGGGAGGAATCTTGTCACCCTTTTCGAGCGCCTGCTTGATGGCTTCAGAGTTGATGACGCTCCCCATGACCTTTGTCAACAGGTCTTCATCAGGCTGCTGGAAGCCCGGGCGGAAAGGCGGCAGGGCCTTGGTGCATTCGGTCAAGTCGTTGATGTTACTGACACCAAGCAGAGACATGCGGACGTACTCTGTCGCATAAGCCTAAAGTTTAGGTTGTTAGTCTCGGGAAGTCTATCCAGATGGGACGAACGTGTGACGCCGTCAGGAAAAGTCTTACCTCGTTCCACATGAACTGACCGCGCGGCCCCGCTGCGAATGCCTTCCAGACCCCATTGGTGCGCGGATCCTGGGAAACGTTGATGTCGCTCTGGAACTTGAAGACGGCAGGAGGGGCATTGGGGTTGAGCGTTTGCTGGTAGTAGGCGATATCCCAAGTTCCGGGTGTACTGTCTTGGGGCGAGTCGGCGCGCGAGGGATCAACGAAGCGTTGCTGGCTGGTGCTGTGCGCGCCCATCAGGGCGACGAGGCCCGCTGGAGTGAAGGATTTGTCTGCGAAGAGCTTGAACAGCTTGGCTGAGCTGTCGGATGGATCCGGCAAGAGCTTCTTCACCGCGGGCGTTGTAGAGTCTTTGCGACCAACAAAGGTGCGGACTCGGGGTCCCAAGGGGCAGGAGACAGTGGCAACGTTGGACGCAGTCTGGATCAAATCGGCCATGGAGATCTTGTACCTCTTGTACTTGGCAAACCAGCCCTCCATGATATCACAGATCTCCTCAAGGCCTTTATTGTCGGAACGCGTCTTGCACTCGTTGGCAAGAATGATGGAGCCATCGGCGCCAGTGCCGCCGGTAGATTTGGACCAAGACGCCGCGTCATGGAAACCAAGGCGAATAGCACCACGTGCGACATTGTTGCAGCGCCCGGCATTGCCCACCATTTGTGCCGCCATATCGTCGGCAATGTACTTCCAGATGCAGCATTCGTCTTCTCTGCACTCCGCCGAGTTCTTGGGCGGAAGATCAGAGTCATCGTAAAAGCTCTTCAGGTCCTGGCCTGGAGCCTCGGCAGTCAAGATGTCCTTGATTGCCTGACCGGTCGCAGTGAGTTCGCGGCCCCGAAGCGTAGCAAGATCGCCAATGAGTTCTGTCGAAGGACCGCCACCGTCCGCTTGGCGAGCCTCGAGCTTGGCATCGGCCATCATCTTATTGATGTCCATACCGGGGCGAGCAATCACAACACTGGCCAGAGCGGCAGTGATGAGAGACGTAGTCTTCATGATTGTCACGGTCCAACACTAGCGACAACAAACAAAGAATAAGCGATATAAACGATTGGAACGAATCGAACACCGCCCGAAGGTCAGGATGGCTGCAAGTCGAAGCGAAAGGTGGTAGAGTTGAAAGCGAGAGATGCAGTGCTGGCTCGAGATACCGTAACGAGAGCGATTGCCATCGCCAATTATATCTTAGTCGGAGTGCGTTACGGAATGTTCTAAAAAGCTTCTTTGACTTCCGGCTCATGGACAGCCGGCCGCTAGGACAGCGAAATCCCAAGTCTGATTCCTGACATGAGAAGATGCAGATGGAGCAGCTGCACACTTGGTCGTTCAAGTCCGTCCATGTTACATGTCTCTGAGACAGGCCCCGCGGCAGCGGCGATCCAAGCAATCTTCTCGCTCAACGTTTTGCTTTCGGCCGGTACCGTCGGTCAGCTCTAGGCATCAAAATTGGATAGCGGTTCCGAACAATCGCCCAGAGTATCCCTGTCGATGCCATGAAGAGCATACGCGCTTCAGATGCCATCGATGCTGGTTGTGTCCAGTCAATCGGCGGGGTCGTTTCGCTCAATGCCCTGCCACGAGTAGATAGACCACGACCTTATTTTGTGGGATCTGATGTCGATCGGAATGCGACCGTTGCTTCTCATTGTGGACAATGTAGCCAAGGGAGGGACGTCTGCACGGCCACTGATAGGCGGTCGATGCGAAAAGTCAGCGGGGAGCCTCGCGATTGCAGCCAAAGAGGACATGAACAGCGGGAGCCAGTTGCTCGTCTGAAGGTTATGGTCTTTGTCGGGCTAAGGCTGCAACGTGGGGCATGCTAGTCAGGAACGACAGTGTCTGTCCAGAACGGGGAATAGTCTAATGGCGAGAACGCTTGGTCGTGGCGCCGTTCAAGTCGGACAGAGAAAGTTGTGTTTGAAGGCCTCACCGGCGGTCCGTGTGACGGAACCAGCGAGGAACTGACGAGGCTTTCCAATATGGAGAGAATGGCAACATGGTGATGGTGGCTTGCAGAACTCAGCTGAAATGTTGTTTGCACAGTCTCCGAATCGGCCGGCCAGGTCGGCGATGACGAAACTGCTGAGTTGAATGCGCTGATATCACCCGTTCGGCCGAAGAGACGTTGCATGGATAAGAATACGATGGCATGTGAAGCCTATACTTCGGTCTCTCCATTCGTATGGTCTTGATATCCGCTGACATGAGCTCGGGTATGCGAGGCACAAGCTGGTCTCTCAGCCTCTGGAGTCGACATTTGCTTCAAGCACCTGCGGCTGACCTCTTGGTCCCTCCCGCAAGACGGCCTGAGCCAGTTTCCACGTCCTCACTCCACTTGTCGAGTTCCATCTGATTCGCCGGGCAATTCTTGATCCGTGTGGCTGAACAGTCTGGAGGGACAGAATAGCTCGGATGACTCTGGGACTCGACGCTCCTGTTGATCGGCGGCGGAACCGAATCTGCACAGAACGACGTGAGTATGGATAAGCAATGGGTGTCTTGGTTTCTTTTCAGTAATTTTAGGCCGCATCAACATCTGCGGCATGCCATGCAAAGGGATGCGCTTTTTGGCTATTCGTAGATCTTGGCTTCAGTCATCCGAAATCATGTTGTCGTTACGCTTGCATGCTGAGACCTCGGCCAGATTCAGATACACGCCAGGCCATCGACCTCGCCATTACAACGGAGGAATTAGGGCCGTATCACGGTAGCCGGAGTCGTCGCATGATCATCACCTCCAAACTAGTGTTGTCAGACCAGAACCGCCATCATGTTTTCAAGACAGCAAAATCCTTCTCGTGATACGTCTAGGGCGACTGACTTGCATGTATCGTTCCAAACCCTGCAGTAGGATGATGCCCTTGGTCTGCGGAGTCATCAGAGGATTCGGGATTTGATACCAGGCGTGCCAACGAGGCGCCTCGCCTGTTACAGACCAAAGAGCATTCGAAATCAGGTTGCTCACGATGCCTCGAAGCCATCGGCTGGATGTTCCATTGGACCTTGAGCCAAGGTCCAGACTTTGAGTGATGATTCGGAGCTGATGCATGTCGATGCCAGGCGGGGCTGGCCGTCGTTGCCCGCGACACCTAGGCCATTGTCCAATTCCTCATCCCCATGGCTGGCCCATCCGCCAGAGCAAGTGGCGATTACCGATCCTGTGGGGTGGACCCCTGAGCTCCCGACGGGAGATTGATGGGCAGCCCAGTCCCATGACTTGTCATGAACGCCCTCTGTGCAGCCAACGGCTTCGTAGACGAGGACTTGGCCAGTCTCTGTTCCCGCCCATAGCTCGAAACCACCGGACGATCCACCAGTACCAGGGAAGACGTCGCAGGCCAGCCTTTGTTGGCTGTTGGTGGTGCGGCCCACTAGGACGCTCAGAGGCTGGCCTGTCCCACGCACATCGTAGACGAGAATGCCGTTTGCCTGTCGCTCATTGATGGCTAGATAGCGTCCACATGGGCTCCATATGGTTTGAACAATGCCGTTTCCCCCGATGTCTCGGCCGAAGTGAGACCTGTCAACGCCTTGGATGCTCCAGTTCGCAACGGCCTTGTTTGTTCGAGTCACGTCGTAGAGACTCATCCAACGGGACCAGGTGCCGGCGGCGACGATACAAGCGCCAGACTCGTCCGGATATTGGCTCGACAGCGCAGAGACCATTCCCTTCATGCCAACGCCGCCACCTTTGAGGAGATGCCGCTTGGAAGGGATGGTAGGGATGGTCAAGATGGGACCATCAGAGCCAGTCCGTGATACGTCAAAGTGGTCGAGGCGATTTGTCGAGCCGGCTAGGAAATGGGTCCCAGGCCAGGACCACAAGAGGGACTCAGGGCAGATGTACTCTTCTGTCTCCCGTCGGATAAGCTTGTAGGAGCATAGCGGAGGCGAAGACTGAGAGTCTGCAAAGACGTGGTAGAGCTGGATAGGGTGGTCTTTGCAGCCGAGAAGTGCAAGCTGGGTTTGCGGGTCGGCCAAGGAGAAGTAGGGTGAGACAGCTGCCGAGTAGAAGGGTTCCGGTAGACGCAGTTGCCCCTGCGGCGTCAACGTCCGGGGCCGGCCGTTGGGGTCGAGGAGATCTGCCGGCAGTACGTAGGCCGACAGCCGGTTGTCGGACGTTGAAGCGATGAGTGTTGTGCCGTCAGGAGTCCATTGGACCCCGCGAAAGAAGCTCTTGTGCTTTCCTGGTGGATCAGAATCTCTAGCGGCTATCTCGGAGGAAGCTACGAGGTCCATGGAGGGGGCGGAAAGATGGGAGGGGTCCTTGGCCGAGTTTGCTGGGTCGTAGTGTTGCTGCATGGGGTCTGCATCCTTGTTTTCCGCCGCGGGATGCATCGTTGATTAGGGTTGGAGGGTAGGTGGGCGATATTGAAGATACACTAGCATTACTCAGTGGTGGGTGTGATTGGCGATGGAAAGTGAGGCTGGATCGCGCAGGGCGTTGAAGAATCAAGATTCTGCAGGCGTGAAGATCGCAGTGATATCGTCCAGGAAGCTAAACGGGGGTAGAATGTGCAGGTATTTGCCATTGAGAAGGAGCCAAGGGAATGTGGAGGGATGGATGAGATGCTCCCCGAATCGTGTTGGCGCGGTGTGCAAGTGTCAGTGGTGATGTGATTGATGCATCGTCTTTGCCTTGAATTTGAGGTCAAGTCCGAGTCGAGCAATTGGCAAGAGGAAGATTGCAGCGCTGTGTCTGCATTACTGCATTTTCAATTGTGACCCTGGCAAGAGTGGAGACAGCTTCGGTGAGAGGCCCTGATTGTTGCCTTCACCACTAGCCTAAACTGGCTCACCACCTTCTTCACCGACCAAGTGGGTGTGCAGGTGAAGGTCGGGTCATCATGTGGTCCGTTTCCGCTGTTGGCGAGGAAGGCAGTACCTAGCTAGGTATCTTACCAGGCAAGTTGGGGAGGGCAGGCACGTTGATCGGCAGTAGAGCCCCAGACCTCAAGCGGCTTCCTTCCTCAAGCACCAAAGCAAGGCAAGGTGAGGTGAGGCGCCTCACATACTAACCTAGGCAGTTACGGCACGGGTTCTTGGGAGGTTTTTTGTTGTAAAGCCCCAAAGATACCGCGACTCGTGAGTGCCTCCCTTCTATGGTGTTAGGTAAGCAACGGAGCGCTCCTGCGTTTCAGCCAGGGCAGATTCAGGTACGTAGATACGGACAAGACACTACTGCGGGCAGGTGCACTGCGAAAGGAGTGGAGGTCACCAAGACAGCGACGTCATGGGGGGAGCTAGCGATGCATGTTCCTGGTCCTAGCGCTGATTGGGGAGGGACTTGCCGCCTGCAACGCCGCACCACGCTGACACTCCGGTGACCCTACCAGCGGAAGGTACCTACTCCATTGCTCTGGCCTGCCCGCTGCGAGCCTGTGACACGAATTTCGCAGGTTGCACTGCGCCGTCCATTGTTTCCCCGTGCTCCATGCCTCTCCCGTCCTCACCTCAAACCGTACCTAAGGTACCTAGGTCACCCGTGTGGCTTTCCTTCCATTCTGACACCCAATCTCCAACCCCGCTGGTGCCGGACTTTATTCCTCCAAAGCACCACAACCAGTAAACCGACTCGACAGCTCGATTGACCTTCCAACACTCAAGTGTCCTTCTGCCTTGCCTTTGGTGCCCAGGTACTGTGGATCTCAGCAGGTGAGACCTTGGAGACATTCTCTCGACCCGTGGCTGGTCGACTCATCATCTCTGCAGTTTCCTGCGTATTACCTACACATCAATCTGAGCCAGGCAGGCCATCTCCTGTCCTCCATCCACTACCACCGCAACTTGCAGCCAAGTCGCCGTGGGCCGGACTCTCTCGCGCCCATCTTCGCTGTTGCCGACTCCATCGTCCCGTCTCTCTCTCTTCTCCATCTCTCGACGACTGCATCCCCACCCAAATCACCGAACCACCGACAGGAGCGAAGCCAAGGCGAATCCAAAGTCCCGCGACTACTTATTCCTGACCTTCCGACGATTACGCAATGCTCGCCTAGCTGCTACTTCCTCTTCCATCTTGCCGCTTTGCTTTGGGTTTCCGGGACCCCGTCATCCTTCCTCTGCGACGCGACCGACAACCCGCCTGTGGTTATACTCGAGAAAGAGCTGGTGTCACTGCCCACCAAAACAGCCGAGGCTGTTCATTGCAACCCACTTCCGAGACCAACGCCTGCACATTGCCATACTCCGGACGGTCCTGCTACCAAGTATGGTTGTGACAATCTTTGACGACCGCTGCGCCGAGCTTCGCGCTCCTGGCTTCCTCAATCTGACGATTTCCATGTGAGTCCAGCTCTACGAAGGGTTTCTGTATTATGCCAAGCAACAGCTAATTTGTTCCACACAGTATCATCCTCATCGGTCTCATCGTCTCCTACCTGCCGCAGCACTACCGAATTATCGCCAGAGGTACCTCGGAAGGCATCTCGCCATGGTTCGTCTTGCTGGGAGTCACGTCCGCCACTGCCGGCTTCGCCAATATTCTGACCGTCCCGCCCTCGAGACGCGACATTGCCTGCTGTAGCGAATTGGGTACTTTCGAATGTGCTGCTGGCTTACTCGGAATCGCCCAGCTGGGCATGCAATGGATCTCCTTCGCGCTGATGTGAGTTTCCCCTCCCATGTTTGTTCGCCAATGGCACATACACGCACTAACTCGTGCCTCCGGCAGCCTTGTCCTGTTCCTCATCTTCTTCCGGTACGACAATGCCACTGTTCCCGATGAGGAGCTGGTCGATAAGCCACCCTCGTGGCACACTGCTATAATGGTCGGCTCCGTGAGCTTGATCCACGGCCTGCTCGTCATCATCCTGACTGTGGTCTTCACCACCGCGCTCAGAGACCACCTCGACTTGTGGGCAAATTTCCTCGGCGTCATGGCCGCCGCTCTTGCCGCGGTCCAGTATATTCCGCAGATCTGGACAACCTACCACATCAAGCACGTCGGCAGCTTGAGCATCCCCATGATGTGCATCCAGACCCCCGGCGGCTTCCTCTTCGCCGGAAGCCTATTTGCCCGCCTTGGCTGGGAAGGATGGAGCACGTGGGGCGTTTTCGTCCTGACTGCCTCAATACAGGGCGTTCTTCTCGCCATGGCCATTTACTACGAATTTCAGGAGCACCACGGAGAGCCGCAATCTCCAACCCTCGTCGACGAGCCGAGACGCCCTAACCCGACCAGAACATACTCGGAAGGTTGGGAGCAGGGCCTTCCTGGCCCTTACACGGCCCATCCCGAACGGTACGCCGACACAGAGGAGGAGCTGGAGCGGTTACAAGACAGAGAGGAGCGGCAGGTTGAGCGAGAGACGAGACCTCTGCTGCGTCCAGGCGGCATTGGTGACCCGCACAAGAATTACAATGCCACGGACGATTGAGTGCTCCCAATTAGAGCGCTCTTAAATTTGTTTTAGCCTGGCAACGTAGGATGTAGCAGTACTTATTTTAATAACGGGGAGACCTTGCAAATACTATTCTTCTTTTCCCCTTTTCTAGGCTGAAATACATCCCATTCGCGAAACGTTTTCACAGTGACCTAATCATCGGCGTGTTTTTTGACGGTGATGCTATACTTACCTTTGGCCTCGAGATACTCGCCCACTAAGGTAGGTACCGAGCACGTGGAGCAGAAGCAGAACGACACATCCGCCGTGGAATAACCGCCAAAACACGAAAAAGTGATCGCGAAAACGACCAAAACGAAAGCGAGCAATACGACCGAACCTTATTCCTGCAAGCTGTTCTACCCATCTTGTCTCTCGTGCATGTTGCACCGCGGGGTTCCTCGGCGTTCCCGTGATCGTCGAATATTTATCGACATGGAAGCTAGCTCCCGCAGAATAAAGTTGGGTTGGATATCGCAATGTCTGTATGGTGGCCCAGTGGGCTACTGTACATACAAAACAAGCCAAGCTGGCTCTGATGGAGTAAAGTAAGCACATGAACATCGTGTTTGAAGCCAAGCCCACGGGGTAATCCTCCATCCTCCATTCCAGCATTTGCCACCGCTCTGTATTTGACATCTCTGCCCTTCATATTCGCGACTGAAAATTCTGTAGCCGGAAAGAGGCTTGTGAAGCCGGGGTTCGATTGGGCTGTTCGTATTGTAGTCCCTCGAGCATTGGAGGTCCCATCGCGCGGGTTCGACCGCATTGCCTTGGGCAATATTCGTACCAATGCATCCGACTTGGCTACCGAATACTTCGACATGGGTATATTGTGCGTCGAAAGATGTTCGATCACGTTTCAGCTCACATTTAAATATCTGCATCAGACCGCGAGCTCGTTAGTCGCCCTCGCCGACCAAAGCTATGTAACTGGCATTCTAGGTTTGAAAACCCGGCGAGTCTCCGTCCGAGATCTCGCTCTAGAAATCACCGCAGTTTGTCTGCTCCCAATGCCACATGCGTGGGCATGCTCTATGATTTAAGCGTCTCAAACGTATCTAACCAACAGATCCCTTCTTCCTCCAAGCTTCGTAGGCATCTACTCACAAAAGCAGTCTATTAGAGTGCGGTGGAGAGGCCCGGTTTGCAACAAGAGCGATGCTGCGACAGGCAGCAAAATTCTTAGCACATCTCCCACAGAGGACGAGGCAAGACTGTATGCTTCTTCGGACTAGACCGCTTGCCTTGCTCCCGTACCGTCACGTACACCACCCGGCGGGCAGGCTCGCCTGTAGTGACAGAGTGGGATTGTAGACCGTAGTAATCCGAGATGGAATGCGTCAACCATCGCCTGTAGAACACCAAGGTCAATAAACATCGCAAAGAGAAAGGGGGCAGGGCCATACTTGAAAGAAGCACTCTCGTCATCCCCCAACGAGTCAAACACCATCCCGTCATCAACCTTCTCACTCCCCACCTCCCGCCTAGCCTTCTTCCACCCCTTGCCAGCAGAAGCCATCCCCTTCCTGCCGACAAACACGATCTCCTCGTCCTCGCTATCCCCCTCCGCATCGCTCGCCTCGCTCCGCTCCTTCAAGAAACTCCGCACGGGTTCTTCGAGCACACGCACCCAGCCGCGAACGGCGGGCGTCCGCTTTGCAGTATCGCGCAGGTCGCGCGGCACCTCGCCGACAGACAAGCCTGTCGCGGACCCGTCCTTTCGTTGCTGCTTCTTGCGTTGAGCCTGGAGCTTGGCGGTCTTCTCTTCGATGCGTTGGCGGAGACCGGTATCCCAGTACTGGGCGACTTGGTAGGGGACGACTTGGACCGGGTAGGTTGGATGGACTTCCCAGTCGCTTGGGAGGGGCGGTTGAGCGTTTGGTACGCCAATGAGGCGATCTATGAGAGGGGAACAATGTGGTCAGCTATTGAAGATAAAGGATGACAGCGGGGATGTGTTTGTCACTGCAAGGACTCCTGTATCCAAGAGAAGGGAAGGCTCACCATTCTCCCATCGCCGACGCGCCCGGCTCCCCTCGTTCCCCTTCAAAAGCTGTTCCCTTTTCTTCTGACTATCACGCCTGCTCAATGGTCGCCGGATAGGCGTCTGTTGTACAGTCGTCGTCGTTGTCTTCTCGGTGGCAATCGTGACAGCAGCAGAGGCCTTCTTGACCTGCTCATCGAGGTTGATAACCAGCGGCGTTCCCGTGCCGCGGGCAATGGGGCTAACGCTCAGGGACTCGAGGGCGGAGACAGTCCAGGCCTCGATATCGACGGAGCCGGTGGTCGCGCTCTGGGCTGCGACGTGGGCGGCGACCGGAGTCTGGGACTGGGGTGGCGGCGAGGAGACGGTGTTTGGGATCTGGTGGTCGATGGCCTCGGGGGGAGGGACGGCGCTGAAGATTGCCATGTTGGGTGGTCGGGGTGATGATCGCGTGAAGGGATGGCTTTCGGCGGCAGCAGTGGGATCGGGAATTGGATAAGGTAGATGGATGGATGCTGAGAGCGAAACGCGGAGAGGAAGAGCCAGAGGAGAGGTGACGGGAGGTAGGGTTCAGGGCTGCCGATAAGGGGGCGATAAGGGCGGCGATCGCGGGGTGGGTGCTGCAGATAACAGAGAGTTTAGGTGGTTGGGGAGAAGACGGGGCTTTGGTGCTGTGAGGCGTCTATCGCAGGTCTAGGGGCTGTTCCCGAGGCGACGGGTTCTAATAATGCGTAGAGGTCTAATGTAGGTAGATCATATGTGTACGGTGATGGTAGTTGACATGAGGATGAAGTGGGAATGGCATTATCGGGGGAGATGGATGATGGCGACCGGGGTTGGCTTAGCTCCGGGGGGAATGGTGTGCATTGGATGACACACTTGATTTCAAAGCTTCGACCAATCACGATGCGAGCGCAAACCACGTCTTCTCTTTCGGCGTGATTCATGAGAGCGATGCATTGCGGCTCTTGAATCACGTCGACTCATGCCTGCTCATTCAATTCCCTCACACAGATGAATGATCATAGCCAGTTCGAAGGCGAATATTTTCATTGGAAATTGCAATACTCCTGGCGTCAGTGACACTTTCAGGGATTTGCGAGGGGCATAGTGAAGTTGTTTGTAATTGTGCCTCACTCCTTATATCGAGTGAGTAATTACCAAAACGCCGCGAACCATCGTTCTCAGAATCACACTCGCCTATCCCTCATCATCTCACAAGGTTCCCATCTACTCTTATTCTTCTCGTCAATTCCTATCCTTTACTCCTACAAGCTTTCCATTCTGCTAGGTTTCTGTGGCAGCAGCGGGGGGTATCTGTGAATGAATCGCAGTTTGCGAATGTGTTTTGATCGAAGAGTAAAAACTGCCTCAAAAGCTGCTTCTCTCCTTGGTAGGTTCTGGGTACTTTGACTGGATATCCTTGGCCTTGAAGCTTAGTTCATTTGGCAAATATCAAAGTACCAGTCTTGCGCCACGTAAGCCTCGGCTTTGCTGCAAGCGCCAGCCGTGCATGTAGCAAGGGCATGTAGAGACCAGAAGCGGGTATCGAATAGCGGATCCACACAGAAGTAGTAGACGCTGACTTTATTAATGTCGGGTCGGTACCAGTGATTCTCGCTTTGTAGACAGCCCTGCCAGCATTCGGGGAGCTGGTGAAGGGGAAGTGGTCCCCTTGAAAGCTTTTCTTCCTCCTTTGGCCCTCCAATTTCTCCTGCGACTGCAAGAGAGACGCTGGAGAGGATGGCGAAAATGGCAGCGGCAGGCTTCATCTTGGTGGTTGATAGCTGTGTTGTGGAGTAGTGCTTCTTGTGATGTCGTTTGCGTCCAGTGTGCCAAGACGCTTGGGTACAATGCGAGGCTTGACTGATAAGTGATGCTGGATGAGGATGGATGCTTGGTTGATAGAAGAACAGTGAATGAGTGATGAAGTTTGGGAATGACAGATGCTTATAGGTGAGGAATGAAGCTTGAGGAGGCCTGATTCCTGAAAATCAGAGACGTTGTAAGTGGAAGAGTGTCTTCTGTCTAAGTGTCCTATCGTGCTTTTCTGGGAGGTATCGTGCTCTTTATGTATTTGTCCATATCATCTATATCCGCCCTGACGCTCAAGGCCTAGAACCTTAACCGAAAATTACTCATGGTCTCAAAGGTCAAACATTCATGAACCTTGAGAGCTACGCTTATACATGGAGTGTCAAATTCAGGCCAACAATTCGATATCAAGGTTCTCACGCAACCTAAGGCTGGCCTATTGGCCAAGAGGCGCACCGGCCACATAAGGTTTCCCAAGGCCATGGTAACTATGCCGCGAAGCCTCCACCCTGCGTAAATTTCAAGATGGAAAGTCTCCTTTGTCAGTCACGAGTATCGGAATACCATACCTCAGTCAAAATTCGAGCAAATGGGAAGGTGGTCTTGAACGAATCGTGAGGCATGTCCAATCTACTGAGGTTACCACTTTGAGATTACTGCCGACAGATAGGCTTGGTTCCTGCGAAGCTTCGATTTCTCGTCTGCTAGTGTCACTTTCGCCAAAGCTTGTGGGGATTACCACCAAAAGTCCTCGGCGGCAAACGCTGGGCAGTAGGAGATTGGTAACCTGCGAAAGAAACTAGAGCTGCTGAGAGAAAGTGTCGTAGCGGATAAGGAAGCACCTTCTACGCTCTTCCTCCTAGAAAGGGACATTTGGACAAGTCGTTAGACTACCGTATCGCTGGCCGCTGGAAAATGGCAGTGCGCCATCAACACTTGATGTCTTTCGCGCAAGCTGGAGCCCATACCGCTTAATTACTGGGAGATCAACAGGTGCCTTCTTCTACGTGTCGAATAGAATCCCAAAGAGCTCTTAGTAAGGTGGCTACATGCCAGGCCCTTGCCTGCTGAGGAGATGGTTCAAGACGTCCCGATACTTGATTTCCTCTTAAGGTGCCAGAGCTCGCCGTAGTGGGTCCCAATCCCTGACACCTCCTTCTGCCATGTAAGGTGAGGTAAGATACCTCGGCCTACCTATGTATCTTCCTTAATATTGACGTGAAAAGAGCTCCGCCAGTAGTTTCATACTCCAACATAACGCTCAGACCGTTCGCCGCCGCCGAAATACCTCAACCATGCCACGGATGACTGCTCAGAAGCATTCAGTGAACAAGGAAATGAGGTGATCTTAGGCGGAACTAGGAAAAATTATCATATATCTAGCACTGAACATTGAGGGTCTGGTAAAAGAGGAAGTGGGTGTGAAGTCGCCACGCCGTCATTTTCTCCCAACTTTAAGAGGCTTTTTTGCAGGCAGAAAGGTCGTTTGCCCGGTCCGCACCTCTTTCCTAATCCACGATAAAGAGACTCAAACATCAGAAACGGCAAGTCCATTCCAATTCCTCGTCATTTGGCGCAGGCAACTTGTCTTCACTATTACTTGGGTATCTTAACTATTTTGGTGTGCACTTTCCATTTCCCAGTGGCGTCTTGAATACTAAGGTACGAACCCATAAGTGTGCCATTTTCAGCTTGAGGTGTGGAAGGAGTTCGTGAGAACTTTCGATAAGGTAGATGTTCTCATCGTCCTTTTCCTTCTTTCTTGATTGATCCCAAAGCAAGATAGATGACCCTGGAGACTGCCCCCATAAGGTACGCTTAGAAGTGACCTGACCAGGGCGGATTCGAGCAAGTGAGGCAGGCGAGGTCCTGTTACTGACAAGAAGTCCTACAGATCGACGGCATGTGTCTGAGTTCAGGTTTTCCCGTCACCCTTCGGAAAATTTCAAACGTACCACTGCTGTAGGAGTCGGGAAAGCACTGCCCTCTGCCACTCATCATTTGGCGACCCACCTATCCCAATCTAGGTGGAAGGTGGGACGGCGTGGACGGGAGCGGGTCAAACTCTCCTGGCCAATCACAGCAGCTCGTTTTGACCACCAACGGACCTGCCTTCCTTCAGCTACCTTACTTACCAAGTGAGGTGAAGTACCTACATCGCGTGTAGTCGTCGTGTAATGAGAAGGACCGCGGAGTGAAGGCTCTTTCCACTTCCATTTGGAATCTTCGAGTTGTCCACCCAATCGAGCCAATCACTTGCTGTTCTTCGGAACGAAGGTGGACATCAGATTCTTCAGGAAAGTGCAAGTCCAGTGCCATGCCTTGAGGAAAGACACCTTAACAACCGGACTTGCTGTCGGGCAATAATGAGTCTTGTTTTTGAGGCTTATTGCAAGACTTCGGCTTCCTGCCTCTGCAATAAGCCTGATCCTCTGAGATCGCCAGCAGATACCTTCGAAGTTGCACTCACGCATCGTGATTGCTATCATTGCAGGGATTCACAGTGTCCGGTTCCACCCTTTTCGGAGACTTGTGCGGTTTTCGCGTTGAATTAGACAAGAAAATGCCTTCCGCCCTGTCTAGGTAGGTTAGGCATCTTGCTTCCACGGGTCTTGCTTTCCCTGGTCTTGTGAGCTCCAGTTACATTCATCTTGCTCTTGCTCTTCCCAATCCAACCGCCTTCGTTCCTTCCAGTAGTCATCTCTGCCAGTCTGCCAGAGGTACCTAGGAAGGTACCTTATTTTTCTGGTTACGGACGCTTGATGCCGGCATGCTGAAGCATGAGTGGGAGTGGAAAGAACGAAGAATGAAAGGACCTTTGGTAACTATCATTTCAGACCTTAATGCGTCCTTCCTCAAGGCGGGCAAGGTATGTGAAGGGAGTCTGGCAACAAGGGTAAAAGACACGGTTCGCCAGTGATTGCTATTTGTTGCTCATGACGATTCAAGTGTGTTGATAGCTGCTGCAATTCCTGCCATACAGGGAGCACTTCCTTCCTACCGAAGTTTAGTATTCTTTGGGGTACCTTCCGCTCCTCGACATGGCGTTCCTTCCCTCGTTGTCTCTCAACGCCCGTGTCGTCATTGTGGTGCCTCCATGCCTGACGAACCTGCTGGTTCTTGAGAAGGAGGAAGGTACGGGGACTCATGATCAGGCCAGAGAAGGAAGGAAGCCCGCAAAAACTCTCTCGTGGGCGTTCTACTTAATCCCCTTCTCGCCCCGTTCCCCTCTTCTGAACTTCTTCTCTTCTTCGGACCACGAGTAAAGTACGTTGATCACCCCCAAAGGATGAGTTTTCGATCAAACTTTGCTGACTTGACTACAGACGAATCTCAAGTGAACTGCCTTCTCGTCTTTTTTTTCGTCTACTCTTTGTCCTTTCATCAGAACCTGCCGCAATCTGCTCTCCGCCGCCGCCATCTGCTCTCTGCCGCCGCCGCCGCCGCCGCCGCCGCCGCAGCCATGGAATCCGTTGTTGAGACGGTTTCCTCCTCCGCCGCCTGGGTTCTTGGCGTGACCCTGGCCATCGCCAACGCCTCGTTCGCGTGGATCTCCTCGTGGATCCCGGTTTTGTTGGTCTTCGACATGGTCGCGACCTCCTGGCTGGTTTGCCATACTTTGGGTTCGTCCGATATCCATCCCATTCCATTATCATCACATCATCTCATTCCATTATGCTCATCACATCTTCTATCCTTTACTAACCTATGTCAGTCATCCACCACCTCATCCCCGCCGCCCGCGACGTTCCCCTTTGGACCCTCCGCCCGCCCTCGGAGCTTGTCACCGCCTACGCCCTCTTGGGTGTTTACGTCTTCGTCCTCTTTCACACAGCTGGCTGCCTGGTGTCCCTCTGGTGGTATTCGTACCGCATTATACGACGAGGGTACCGGATCCCGAGAGGAGCTGTCACCCGCCGAAAGGTGGTTATGCAGACCCTGGCCGACGCCGACGATTCCCGGTACTGGTTCGACCTGGGGTTCCGACCCAACCTCTGCCTTCGCTGCTCCCGTAACGCCGACTTGGAAGGTGGGGAGGGCCCTGGGTCGATACTGGACCGGATGTACCACGGCACGACGAACAAGGGGGTGGACTTGGGGTGCATCGCGCTCTTTGACCACTATGTAAGTTATCCTCCTTCTCCCTCGTGTTGGCAGAGCTCGGCTAATGATTCTGGTCATCTGATCTAGTGTTGGTGGTTATGGTGTCCGGTCTCCTTGGAGACTCAGAAGCCATACCTGCTCTTTATGGGTTGGGTTGTGGTCTTCCACCTTTACTCTTTGGGGATTCTCTGCTTCTCACTGGCTTCCTTTGGAACCAGGTGGTCGCTGTCCCCAGTTGTCGTGGCTGCCGGAGCCCTTCCCTTCGTATTCCTGTGGGTGAAGAAGGCGCCATTCCGGGGTCAATGGGTTAACCAGGGACTTCGGAACCAGACGCACAAAGAGACGACGGCGTATATCCGGAACCTCCCCCAGCAGGCATGGCCGATGGGGATTGCCGGGCCTAACGGCTTGGAGCATGTGACGGTTGGATTTAACCCGTGGGATCTCGGCGCAATGGGAAACCTGCGCGCGGTGCTAGGCGACAGCATCTGGGAGTGGCCTTTCTTCTGGCGTACCCCTCGCAGGGTGCGTGAATTCGGTGCTCACCCCGATTGGGATCTCCCTTTCGGACCTCGGTGGGGCCAGTTCATGGAAGATCGTGCTCTGGTTGTACCAGTTGGGGGTCTACCGGATGGCATTAGCCTCGCTCCTCTCCCTCCCGCCCTCCGCAACGACATTTCGCGGCGCCGACGCATTTGGAGTTCGGAGGATTAGGCTGGCCGGGGGCCGGCGACTTGAGGTCGGTTACTCGCCTCGTCGCGCCCTGGCACACGGTTGGCGGTCGGTTACGCGCCCCTCCGTGACGGCTTGAGGTCGGATTTACTCGCCTCGCCCAGTCTACTCTCGACAATACATGCAGCCTGCCGTGCAAACAGGCACCAATATGTATTACGCCTTCTCAGGACTGATGATCCTGGCAGGCCTCGCCCATCCATTCGAAATTTCGTTTGGACTTGGAGGATGACAACCTCTTTAAAAAACACGGCCGACAATGTCGCACCTTCACGCTGGTGTCGGCTGTCAGTAGTCGGAATTGCGATCGGGCGATCGAAGACGACGAAGCCAACGCGACGGCGGGTCACTGTTCTGTCATTGGAACACAACCTGCCACCCCTGGGTCTCTCAAACTCTCGACAAGTCACACACTCACACTCACACTCACACTCACACTCACTCTCACTCTCACTCTCAACTTCAACAAACACACATTGTGACTTCGAACTCTTGCCTACCATCAAACATACGCCAGGCATTGTTCACCCCAGGGTTCCTTGCAGTCTCAACACTCTACACTCATCTCATCACTCCGGACCCATTGCACATCTATCATACCATCTGCAATGTGGCTTTGGCACAGGAAGTTTGCACAGCTACCTGCGAGACTGCAATCAACAGAGGCTCATCACCTCGGTAACCAACCTCGGCAATCATCCACACCTTGCCTTGAGGTTCGACCACCACCCTTCGCTCAACAACATTCTCTTTCAACACTGTCTCCACAGACTCTTGACACAACTCATTTCCGACACAATCACGGACATCGGATGATTCATCAGTCGATTGAGACATCAGTTGAGCGACACATCGCTTGAACAACACATCAGTTCAACGGCACATCAGCTGACTGACACATCAGTCAATCAACATGGAGAGCACCTTCGCTTCTCCATCATCAACATCTCTGGACTCCGCTTCAGATCGGCACATGGATGGTTTCTTCCTCATCCACGACTCACTTTGATCCATCTCTGGTCAAGTTTGGTTCTCCATGCACTCGAACCATCTCTCCACATGCTTTCCAAGCAGCAGCAACTCGACCATTTGTCCTCATCCCATTCGTACCAATCGATGACCTTTGGTTGATCCTCCAACATCCTTAAGACGTAACAATCTTGAGACGTAACACTCACACACCACGTCTCTTACCCGAACATTCTCGTTTCTGGGGCAGCAGAAACTCGGCAAACTATTTCGGCAGTTCTCACACTTTTGACTTCAAGCTCTTGGCTCTCTGTTCACTTCCGTGTTCCTGAAGCAGCAGGAACACGACACACTTCTCTCATCCACACTCTCGGCTTGCGACTTGGCACTCGCGAACTCAGCCTTCTTCTTTCATCTCGTTTCTGGGGCAGCAGAAACGCGTCACTCCATTTTGACGCACCACTCCATTTCGGGTCATCACTTCATTCCCTTCACTTCGGTTTCCTTTTCTCTCACCCGCACTCTCAGCTCGCGACTTGGCACTCGTGAACTCAACCTTCTTCTCTCATCTTGTTTCTGGGGCAGCAGAAACGCGTCACTCCACTTTGATGCAACACTCCATTCTGGGTCATCACTTCATTTCACTCAGTTCAGTTTCCTTTGGCAGAGGAATTTGACAACTCATTACCTTTCTTCAACTCTTTCAGCAAATCTTATCTTCACTTCGCGTTTCTGGGGCAGCAGAAACCCGACAACTCACTTTATTCAACATCTCTGAATTTCATTTCACTTTCCTCTGGCGGGAGGAATCAACGCTTCACACATCTTTTTCTCTGGCCATTCCTGGCTACTCTTCACGTTTCTGGAGCAGCAGAACCTGGGCACTTCACTCTGATTCGGCAATTTAGACCGGTTCGGCCTTCACTTCATGTTCCTGGTTATCGGAAGCTTGGCACAAACATATCCTTCAACTTCTTTGGCACTTTCTTGCCTTCACCTCACGTTTCTGGGGCAGCAGAAACTTGGCATCTCGCCTTATTCAACAACTTTGAACTTCACTTCACTTTCCTCTGGCGCGAGGAAACCAGTACTTCACACGGCACTTTCTCCATTTCCGGTACTTCACACTTTCACTCGGCATTTCTGGGGCAGCAGAAATGTTCTCTCCTCACTTCGCTCTCTTGGCAACTTGAGCTCGGAACCCAACACATCAATCATCTTGTTTGGACTTCTCACTTTTCCTTGCTTCCTATTCTTCTTCTGAGACAGCAGAAGCAGACATATGGCTCAACACATCTCATTTTTCACTCCCCGTTCCTCCGGCGACAGGAACCCAACAGACCACACTTTCTCTTCTTTTGCACTCTCCCCATGTGTCTGGGGCAGCAGAAACTCCTCAAGTCACATGACAACGGCCCCTCTGATTCATCTCACTTTCAATGTCACAGGAGCTTGGCACTCCTCGCATATTCAAACCCTTCAAGCAATCTTCTATCTTTCAACTTGCTTTTGAAGCAGCAGAAGCACCACACTTGACCACCCGCCGATCTCTATTCAAAACAGCCAGGCATCTCTCTCATTTCATTCTTGGATCAGCAAGGGTGATACACAACTCGCTCATCCATCTGTTTGGCACTCTTCTCTCGGCTTTTCATCGGCACTTTTGGAGCCGGCTTCATTTGCTGACTCTTGGCGGCTGTCTTCGGGGCCTGCGGCGGACATCCCCCGGCCACCAGGCGGCAAATCGTCAGTCATTCATCATTGTCCACCTTTCTTCTTGATGCGACCTCGCCACTTGGAACCTTCACATCAGAGACGCCTATCGACAAACGGGAAGGGGTCCGGTTGGCGCCGAGCTGAGAAGCGTTCTTCAAAGAACATTCCTTCAATGGGCACTTAAATGCTCAACCATTCTTCTCAGCAGATGGATCAATCGCACGCAACTGGGCGATCTGTTTGTCTTTTTCACACACCCGGGGCGTGAATGCTAGGGCGGTGGAAAGATGTGGCCTACCCGTGCTCACCCAAAGGCTTGTACTTTCGTCACGATCTAACGTTGCAGCTGCTGATCAGCACATGTACCAGAACAACAGATCACGCAGCGCTAGCGTCTTGCTAATTCAGTCACTTGGAGCTTGCAGGCTGCGAGCTCAGAGTTGCAGTCGAGCGTTGTAACGGGACGTTGCAAGCCACCACCAATCAACGCCATAGACACCGGTACTTGAACCAGGATCAAGTACGTCACATCTTGATCGACATTCCATGATGGAAATGTACTGATGTTCCGGCACAGGTAACGACGGTCTCATCGCTTTGCGAGCCAACCAGTATTTGGAGGTCTGCTCATGGTATGGTTTGGAATTACTGACCTGTGCTTCAGCTTCTTGAGTCGAAGTCTGGCCGCGCTTGTGGTTGTGTCGAAGCTCCTACTCGGACGACGCGTAAGGGTTCAACAGAGGCACGAAGATACGTTGCCGTGTCGCATATTGATTGGTTACCGAAAGGTATGTCTCGATTCAATCACTCTGTGCTCCAGCTTGACCACTGACCACAAGTCTTCGTCCAGTTCCCAGACAACTACCAAGTCCAGACAGAATGCCGACTTTGAGGGACAAAATAGGGCATTGGTGGAAAGGGATATCTTGATCGGCTTGGGAAAGCTAGAGGATCGTTTCAGTGCAGTGGGATCCGCTACACGGAGGATTATCTAGAAGGCAAGGGGAGATGGCCAAGGGATGGAGCGCGGAACACCAGGGCATACTTGAGGCGGAAGCCCTTCAGGACACGTGCATTTGGAGGCGATGAGCGATGCCATACATGTTAGAAGCAACGCGTTCAGACCTGTCGTTTGACAAGCAACCTCCGATAGGCGATTGTCAGCGGTCTCTTGAGCTCCTACCTATGATGACTTCGGTGTTTTCGCAGGACCAACGCAGGAATTTAGGTTTTGTTTCCACGCGCACATGTTTTCAAGTGTTGTAGTTCCTCTTTGTTGGAAGTCGATGCCAGGAGCATCTCGCCTACGGATCGCCGAGGTAAAAAAACGTTTAACAAAGAAGACGAACGTTGCAGAAATTCAACTCGGCTGGGATCACAGTTATACCAAGCTTGCAAATTGATCGACAGCATCAGGATGAACGGCTTCGCCACGTACGTCGTGGTGTCTCCTGGTGGTTGAGGCAAAGGAAGCGGCCCCGCTTTGGGGGGAAAAAACGGCAACGCATCGTTGCCCGTCCGGGCCCGGGCGGACAAAGAAGCTATTCAGGTTGTGGTGAGCTTCGCTGTGAATAGCTTCTTTGTTTGTTGTGAACACAGTCAAAATCAAAGGCTTGATCATTCTCGGGTATCGCGTCTGATTTAAACATCTCAAATCTGTAGATAAAGCTGCCCACCTCTGATTCTAAGATGATGGCCGCTCATGAGGGCGAAAAGTTTGTTCCGTGCCAAGTCAATTGTTCGTTTCTCTGCATAACACACTGAACAGATTTTCTCGAGTTAGGATGACCTGCCTTCAATCTCTACCCCCCGAGACTATCTTGCAAATCGCAGCTTGTTCAGACCTCAGTTTCTCATGCCTTCGCCATCTCCGACTCACCTGTCGCGGCCTTGCCGTATATATCGCACCGCTCTTGTACCGCAAAGCTGTTCGGGACCACGCTGTTCTCCTGCGACTGGTGCGGAACGACCAAAGCGATATCATTCTGCGGGTTTTGAAAAGCCAGATCAGGCCAGATTGTGTTGCACCTCAACACTACCTAGATAGCTGCCTCCACGACGCCCTTCTGGGAGGTCACCTCAAGGCTGCCGACGTCCTTTTCGGTAATGGAGCTGAACCTGTCTTTAGTATCGACGTTGCAAATCGCTCAGAGCATCGTGAGACCAGGGATTGGCTTCAAGTCCATGATGCAACGGGACTCGGGTCTCTCGCACTTGCAGCGAGAAGCCGCTATCACATGACGTTCTGGTATAAGGATTTTGAGCCTTACACATCCGAGGAAGAGTTCTGGATCTATAAGAAGAAGGCGATGAAGACTATCTTAGAGAAACTCAGATCCCATTTTGGTCGGGATTCAGATCAGTATGGATTGAAGATATCGGAGGCCCATTATTTGAGAGATGAACACGAGGATGGGAAGAAGGAACCGATGCTTCGACATCCGAAATACGCCAGAGAGCTTGACATGGCCCTCGCCGAGGCTGCAACTGCAGACGGGCACTCTATCGAACTGATGGACTTCCTATTCGGGTGTGGAGCAACTGTCACCTGCGAACTCACACCGCAACTTGCTGGGCATGCCTGGCACAATGCCCTGAACGAGGAAATTCCGGCTCTTTTCGAGGCCAAAGTGGATCTGCTCCTGCGTCATGGCGTCGACCCGACGAGTGTTTGGACCTGGGAGGGTATGCGGACACCGATACAGTTTTTCCTCCGCAAGTTATACCGAAATTTTCAATAAGTCAACATACCCACTTCCTGGCACCCCCCTGTTTCTGGCACCCACAAAAACGCGAAAATCCACCACAACCCAATGCCCACCCCCAACCTCCTTTTATCACAACATTTTCAATTCGCGTCCAAATGGGCTCATCTTTTGCACATGTCTTCTTCTATATATAATGCCTCAATATACCGAAGATCAGCTTCGTCAGGCTCTCGAGGA